>NC_071103.1:2130000-2217500 GCF_024256425.1 Clarias gariepinus | reverse complement strand
AAAGTGCCGTGGCTCGAATACAGGTCTCATATTAAATTTGTAAAGCTTCATCCAAAGACTAACGTTATATTCGTGTCTTTTTTTCCTCAAGGACGGCAGAATTTCTCTCTCTCTCAATGTCTTTGTGCGTCTTTATTCGCTTTTGTCTCTGTCTCCTTAATACTCTTCCCGCTCATTACGTCTGTTTACTTCGTAAACTCCGGCGTATTAGAACACAGAGCACAATTTAGCTTTCCATGGTTTAAAAAAAGCTCCAATTTTTCTCCACTACGCTCTTAATGTAGCGTCTAACCTTTATTGTCCCGCTGTTGAGGCAACAGAGCCTTAAAGAAAAAAAAACTCAGGGCTATTTCACAAAGATTGTGCGCGCTGGCTTTTAAATTCCTTTAAGACTCAATCATACACAAAATCCCCAAGTCTTCTTCAAAGATGGGGAAAATTATGCTGAAGTCCTGATTGTGGCCTAAATCAGTTTTCTAAACTCTTTCCTATTCCAGGACACCCACATGCCGTTTATGTCTCTTATCCAACAGCACTTTGCCAGGGATTAGTCTGTAGTTTTATTAGTTCTGTCAATAGGTTACCAAATCAAATCAACTGTCACCAAATCAACAACGTTTCATAATGAAACTTGCTGTTCATCACACCTGGTAATGTTTTCAGTTATCTTATTAAACATGCAGTTATCCCACATAGCTGGGTACATGCATCGTGGTTATAGGAAGTCATTAGGGTGAATTTGAGTTAAAAAATTAATCACATGCATTAACGTGTTAATATCGACAGCCCTGGTTTATTAATTAAAGTAGGATGAATTCTACTTTGAATCTGTTTAAAACTGCAGTTAAAGGCCCCATATTTTAATATTTCTTGACTCGGGTCTTAGAGTCCACCCAAAGAGTGTGTATGTGTCTGTGTGCCGCATTTCTTTTTGTACACAGACCAAAACGAATGTCTAAAAATTACTTAAAAAAATAAGTTAGCATAATAGATGCCATTTAACGTCTGTTAAAGTTACTTCCTGTTCACACTTCTGTTACTGCAGGTTTATACCGATCTTTTCTCAACAGCCTCTTGTTTTTTTTCTCTGCTGAAAAAAAAAACCCAACTTGCTTTTTCATTCTCAATGAGACTTAACTCAGGGCTTTACCTCTGGAACTAGAGTTTCCTTCCATAAATGTTCCCATATTTTTAATTCATGTATGTCTGGCATCTGCTTTACAAGTCCCCTATGTGTGAGCTGTTACTATAGTAACGGTGATGTATTTCTCAACTCAACTCAACTCAACTTTATTTGTATAGCACTTTAACAACAGGAATGCCCCAAAGTGCTTCACATAAATAATAAAAGAATATAAAAAGACGTCATTAAAATCACATCACACACATATCTAATCAAAGACAATATATAAAATGAGTCAATCTCATGTTGGTTTAAACGCCAGAGAAATCATGTGAGTTTTAAGATTGGACTTACAGTAAACACACTCAGTGATGTGGCCTCACGAATAGTCCATGGTCCATGGACATGTAGGTCATTCCACAATTTTGGTGCTGCTACAGAGAACGCCCGGTCACCCCTAAGCTCGCATTTGGTTTTAGGTCAGTGAAAGTTTTTCCGATGATCTGAGAGACCGGGGTGGGGCATAGGGCTGAAGCAGATCCGAGAGGTAGGGCGGGGCAAGGCCCCATGTAAACATTTAAACATGACCAAAAGAATTTTAAAATTAATTTGGTACTGTACGGGGAGCCAGTGAAGGGAAGCCAGAACTGGAGAGATATGTTCTCTTTATTAGTATTATAAGTGCATTAACATAAAGCTGTCAAATACATTTGTATTTTTTTTTACATCATGAACAATTTATGCAATTTTTTTGTTTTTATTGCAAATGAATGGAACGAAGCTAAAACTGAAATTTAATTTCTTACACTAAAAATAATGTAATAATACATTCATGGCATCATCTAGGCAGTTATTTCGATCACATGTGTAAGGACAGACCTTGGTGTGTGGCTTTATTAGCACATGAACGCTCTCATCCATCACAGCATAGACAATAACGCCTGCCAATGTTAGGAAGCAGAATCATGGATCACGACGAGAAAACATCCACGCATACAGTACAGTATGCCTACATCACATATCATTGTCGTACAAAACTGAAACGCATGTTGGCAAGGCACAGTCAGATAGAAGAATCTAATGATCGTAATAAACTGTGAGGAGGATACGTTGTTGTGCTTTAATGTTTGGGGTAAAATTTATGTCGTATGATGCGTTCTGTCACTTACCCCCTATTCTGTCCTCTGTTGCACGTTGAACGAGTTCCTCCTCGTCGTTACTGTAATTTAGTGAAACGATTTCCACACTAAAAATAAATCTTTCATCAATAACTTTATTTGTTAATAAAGGTCACTACTGATCATACTCTAGACTAGGACTTACAACAATGCCGAAAATAAAACATCATTAAGTTCTCTCTGAGCAGCTCTTTTTCAATTTAACTATTAAATCTTCTCAAATATTAAAAACAGGTAAATCAAGAAATGTTAAGTATTTAATATTTAGTGAACTATAACAAATTTGTAGCTGAAAAAAGTCAAAGAAAGAGTCTCTTTTAATCAGAAACACTTTAAAATAGAAGCAGAAGCTTAATCATCCTGTAAAGCTTTAAGGAACCCTCAAAGAACCATTAATCGTTCTGAAAGAAGCTTTGTTGGAATTCAAGAAGCTTTACTTGCTTGATAAATCCTTCCAGAAACATTGGAAAACCTCTTTTTTTTAGAAACTAATGATGCTTAAATATAGAATAACCTCAAAATAAAGAAAAACACTTTCAAGGTAAGAACATTTAAACATCTAATCAAGCATTAAGGAACCCTTAAAGAACCATTTTGGAAGCTAAAACCACTTAAGTATCCAACGGCCCCTTAAAGAATCCTTTACACTCACTCACTCACTCACCAGCTATACCGCTTAATCCTGCATTCAGGGTCACAGGGACCTAGAGCCTCTCCCAGCAGACTTGAGGCACGAGGCAAGGTTCACCCTGGACAGGGTGCCAATCCATCGCAGGGCACACACATACAGTACATATACACACACCATACCCAGTATACATATACAGTACACACACCAAACCCAGTATACATATATACACCCCATACCCAGTATACATATACACACACCATACCCAGTATACACATACACACACCATACCCAGTATACATATACACACACCATACCCAGTATACATATACACACACCATACCCAGTATACATATACACACACCATACCCAGTATACACATACACACACCATACCCAGTATACACATACAAACACCATACCCAGTATACACATACAGTACACACACCAAACCCAGTATACATATACAGTACACACACCATACCCAGTATACAAACACACACACACACCATACCCAGTATACAAACACACACACACACACACCATACCCAGTATACACATACACACATACACACTCATTCACACACTACGTGCAATTTGCGAACACCAATTAACCTACAGTAACCTACATGTCTTCGGATTGTGAGTACCTGGAGGAAACCCACCAAGCACGGGGAGAACATGCAAACTCCACGCACACAGAGATGGGAATCGAATCTGGACGCTGGAGGTGCAAGGCAACACTACACCACCATATATATACTAAGAACCTGAATTATCCAATTACCCTTAAAAATCCCTTAAAACCCTTACATCTCTTATAACCATTAAATAACCACTGAAAACTTAAAGAATAGCAATAACCACAAAAAGAAGAAAAACAAGGAGAAGAAGAAGAAGAAGAAAAAGACATGTTTTGGAAGCTGAGAAATGTAAATTGTCCAACAAATTGAATTTACAATAAACCCACAAAGAACCTCTTTTGGTAAACTAAGAACCCTTATGAACTCTTCAAAGAACCATATTAGAAACTACAAACCACCAAATTATACAAATGAGCCACAAAAGATGTAAGTTTTTACATGTAAGTTTTTTATGTAAGTTAAGAAACTATTGAATCACCTTTTAAGAACAATTTTTAGAATATAACTTTCAGAATCCCTTAAAGTTGTAAATAACCCTTGAATTACTCGTTTGATAAGCTCCTTATTAATCCCATGTACCCTTAAGGAACTTTTATAGAGCACTAAGAAAACTATGACCTGTTCTTTGTACAAATTCTTAAACCCTTTAGTAACTGTTGAAACTTAAAAATATATATATATTATGTCAGAACCTTTTTTTATCTAATGGACCCTTAGTGCCAACAAAGAACCCTTAAATTTTGCAATGAACCATTGAAACCCAATAAACTCATAATGAAGCTTTGAAAGCCAATTTTTTAAGCAAATAACATTAAAAGAAAACTTTTAAGGATGACACCTTTAACAGGTTCTTAGAGGTTTACTTAGAACCCTTTTGTATAGTGAAACACTGCTTACATTGCAGTCCTTTTAGTGATTTTCCTGACTAACAACCAAAGAAGACTTAGGGGTTCTAGAGTTCCCCCAGAGCATAAAAGGTTCTTCAAGGGTGCATAGCTTCCTAAAAGTGTTCTACTTAAATGTAATTATTATTATTATTATTAGTATTATTATTATTATTTTATTAGTCTGTGCATTTCAACTGTAAAAACACTGGGTTATAAATAAAAACCATTACTCTGCTCTGGGTGACTTTTTTCCACAGCCATTAGTGGATTTAAACACAACATTAACGGCTTTCATATCCCTCATTTCTCAAACGCTTACGCCGCCAAGGTCACCTTCACTAGATCCCTTAGAAGGATGTGTGATTACTCCGAATGCGGCCGTCATTAAGGCAAGAAGAGGGAAGAAAAATAGACCGGGGTCTGGCAGTTAAATCAGAGCACAGCAATATCTGCACGTTAACGCCACAGCCGTGTTAATTATCCCTTATGGGTTTGAGGTTTGCATATTTAAAAGAAAAGCACATGAGATGAGATCTCCGGTGGGCACCAGGAGACATGAGTAATGTTTCATTTACACGCTGTTTTGGACAATTTACAAATGTGTGCGCATTATTAAAGTTGTTAGGAGCCTTGGCGATTCATCAGTGTAAGGGCACACGGTGTGCAGTTTGTAATACTGAGCGGCACAGTGGTGTGAGGAAGCAAAGTTACTGATACCACCCATATCAGCACATCCTGAAGATGTTACAGCTTTACTTCTGGTTGTTACAGTTGAAGTAGTGACAGGAGAAAGAGTCCTTACATTAAGGTTTAATAAATTATTCCAAAACTTTAGTCAATTCCTTCATTGCAGGCATTTAAATCTAGAAGTCGACTCAAAACATTTGATACCCTGATTTCAGGTTTGATCTCCAGGGGGCAACTAAAAAATTTAGAATTAATTTCCTGATTCCAGGTTTTGATCTCTGAAAGTCAACTCAAAACTTTCGAGCTCATTCTCTACTTCTAGCGCCTTTGAAATATCAGAGAGACGATTCAAAACATTCAAGTCAATTCATCGATTACAAGCTTTGATCTTTTAAAGTCGACTCAAATGTTTTCCAGCGAGAGAAAACGCAAAAGCTTTGGATCTCAAAAAGAGTTGACTCTCTGATTCTCCTAATTGTGAGCTGGAAATTATGGTAACCAAAAGCAAGTGAAATGAGACAAGAATCTGGGCTGAAAAAGAAAAAAAACACTACCACATCAGTTGCAAACCACATATGTTAATTATCAAGTTTATTTTTTATTTTTTCATTTTGTCAATGACATTTTATCATCATTTAGTGTATTACCAATGAGACCATGGTATCGCTGCTACTGTACTGTAAATTTATCATCGGCTCCATTCTAATGAGCAGATCCATCTCAGAACGTCCCAAACTCCCACCACCTTTAGGTATTAATCACAGCAGAACATTATCGCTGGTGTTTAAAGAACACACCATGCAAATGACTTAATGTAAAGCCAACTGTCTGAGGTCCAGGTGGGAAAAAAGGTTGTGAGTGAAAAATGAGCAGCGTCCTAATCAGAAATGTGCTCCGATATGTTTAATGGACCTCAGAAAACTCCTCAGAGAATTCCTCTGATTTCGAAAAAGACCGTAAACACAGGCAATTATAACAGTGTGATTTAACAAGACAAAGCACAGCAAGTAGAGTAATATACTGTAATGCACTGACATGTTAAAGGTGCAAAATATGATATCAGAGCACACACTTTTTACTGGGTTTACTGGGAAAAATAATGTAATAAACAACAAATAAAATAGCATAATTTTAAGCATAAAAATTATATGATTAAAGAACTACGTATGTAGAATGAAGTGAAATAGGCGGGGCTATCTCAGTATGAGTGAAGGAGGCGTGGTCTTTGTCTTAGTATGAGTGAAGAAGGCATGGTCTTTGTCTCAGTAAGAGTGAAGACGGCGTGGTCCTTGTCTCGGTATAATTAAAGGAGATGTGGTGTTTATCTCAGTGTAAATAATTAAAGCGAGGTCTTTCTCACAGAATAAGTCAACGATGCGGGGTCCTAGCCTCAATAACAACGAAGGAGGCATGGTCTTTGTCTAAATGTTGTCACACCTGAGCCACCTTAGCCTTGGGGAATAAGATCTGGTTCACCGGATTACTGAGCTGACGCTTTGTCTCCCCCTAGTGTGTCTACGTGTGTAATTGTTTCCTGTTAATTTCTTCTAGCACCAAATCAAGTACACCTGTGTCTACCCCGTGTGTCTCCCTATTTATTCCAGTCGAACCAGTACCACTCCGTCTGTTCACTGTTGTGCACCTCCATGTTTGTGTCAGTTACCTTTCTGTGTTTGTGTACATTCTCCTCCAGGATTGAGCAGAGTCTGCAGGGTTGGTTACGTTGTGTTTAAGTGGAAGACCACCACCAAGGTCAAGTTTGAGGCTGAGAGTGTCTTAGCCCTCTGTGTTTGCTGAGCTGGTAAAAGTTTATTTTCTTTGAGTTCCTTTTTGTTTCATTCAGCTAGTCACCTGCAGACCCCGCCTGGGGAGTCAACTCACGTTCGTGTTTTTTTTTTTTTTTTTTTTTTGGATACTTATAACAAATAAACAAATTTTCTGGTGTTTACCCCTGCATCTGCATTCGCCTCCTCTTATGAAATACATCGCCGATGATGGATTACATTCGCCGGCAGCAAGGGGAGATTGACAGCCTAGCGAGAGCGGTCAACGACCTGGCACACAGCGCCGGTCAGTTGTCCCCTCCCTCTTCTCGGCGGCTCTCCGCACCCTCACCACCACGTGCCGCCCCTCCGGAAAGATATGCTGGAAACCCGGAGGGGTGCAAAAAGTTCCTCCTGGCCTGCAAACTTTATCTGACGACTATTCTGAGCTGCCAAACAGAAACAAAATAGGCTTTGTTACCCAGCAGTTTAACAGGCCAGCGATGGACTGGGCAACAGTATGTGTGGAGCTCAGGTGGGATTGTCACATCCAGCTACGAGCGGTTCATCCAAGCCTTTCGCGCAGTGTTCGACCACCCAGATCAAGGTAAGACGGGGGAACAGCAATTGCTGAGGTTAAAACAAGGAAGCTTACCAGTCGCAGAATATGCTGTAAAATTTAGGATCTTAGCCGCGGAGAGCGGCTGGTGTAACAAAAGACTACACTATAGCTGCATTGAGTTAGCTTTCAATTTAGACCAGCACCTCCGCGGCCAACGAAGACACCTCCTCTCTAAGGGGGAAAGGGGGAAGGTCTGATTTCAACCGACATGACAGCCTCAGCAAAACCCCCGTTGAACTTCGCAAAGGGAATTCGCCAGATCCCATGGATGTGAGCACGTCCCGCCTTTCAGCCCAGGAAAGGCACCAAAGAATCACATAGGGGTTATGTCTATATTGTGGGGTGGGGGGGCTGGCACACACAAAGTCAGCAACTGCCCACTCATCATAGTAATCTCACACACACATCACTCCTTTTGTTTACACGCCCCCTGTCTTATAATAACCGCACTGTGTCCATTTTTTCCCTCATAGATTCCGGGTTGGCTGGAAATTTTATTTCATCTGCTGTCGTTGCGCGCTCCAGTGTCGAAGCTACTATACACGATCACACTTAAAGCTCTAGATGGCAAAAAATTTAAACAATCGCCTGTTGAACTTCTTTCCGTGCCCCAACAGTTAACTTTCCCCAGTCACACCGAGGAATAAAATCTTTTTATGATTTCTCGGCTGGATCAGTCCGTCGTGCTTGGCCTACCCTGGCTCAGCTCACACAATCCTAATTTTAATTGGGCAAATTCACGCATCACATCCTGGGCACCTAGAAGCGCCAAATTCTGTACACCGCCTGCGTTGACGGTCCAGACAACCACTATTGAGAGCCCAAGCGCCCAAATTCAATTCAGTTCAATTCAATTTTATTTATATAGCGCTTTTAACAATGGTCATTGTCTCAAAGCAGCTTCACAAAAATTAAAGATTATTTTTATTTTTTAAAGAAAAGAAAATATTTGAAAGTGTGTATGTGTGAGAAAAATGTGTCTAGATAATAATTAGATGAATGAAATGTCTCTGATGAGCAAGCCAAGGGTGACGGCGACGGTGGCAAGGAAAAACTCCCTGAGATGGCAATAGGAAGAAACCTTGAGAGGAACCAGACTCAATCAGGGATCCCATCCTCATCTGGGTGATAACAGATAAAAATAACATCATGTGTGTTGTGCAGGTGAAAGTTCAATATAACAGAAGT
Source organism: Clarias gariepinus (assembly GCF_024256425.1). Classification (NCBI taxonomy): domain Eukaryota; kingdom Metazoa; phylum Chordata; class Actinopteri; order Siluriformes; family Clariidae; genus Clarias; species Clarias gariepinus. The sequence continues at coordinate 2,208,781 of NC_071103.1, read as the reverse complement.
TGTGTAGATTAACATGAAGTCCAGTTCAGCACAGGGAGTCAGTAGGTGCAGAGGGCAGATGGGGTCTGGGTCACTGGAAGCACAGGAGCAGTATGTGTAGCTCCAGCCATCATAAAGAAGAATCCAGCTGGAGCTGGTCCTTCTCTGGATGCCTCAGAAACCTCGCAGGGTTGGCCTTTGTCTACTAAAGCTGGCACAATCTCCAGATGCCTCGGGATGGGTAGAAAAATACAGAAAAGATGGAGAGAATTAGCGTAGTTGCCATTCAGGATAGGTGTACTGGAGTATAAGGGTTATGGGATGAGTTACGCGTATGCCAGATTATAGAGATGCGTCTTGAGTCTACTTTTGAATTGGGAATTTTTCCAAAGTTTTGGAGCTAAATATGAAAATGCCCTGCCCCCTTTTGTAGATTTAAAATTCTGGGAATTACCAGAAGTCCGGAGTTTTGTGATCTTAAGGAACGTGGTAAATTATAGCGTATCAGAAGGCATGTGGGAGCTAAACCATTTAAAGCCTTGTATGTAAGTAGTATTATTTTGCAATTAATTCTAAACTGAACAGGTAGCAAGTGCAGGGATGATAATATAGGTGTTATATGATCATATTTTCTGGATCTAGTGAGGACCCTGGCGGCTGCATTTTGGACTAACTGTAGCTTGTTTATTGAGGATGCAGGACAACCACCCAGTAATGCATTACAATAGTCCAGTCTGGAGGTCATGAATGCATGAACTAGCTTTTTTGCATCGGATACGGATAGGATACTCCTAAGTTTGGCAATATTTCTAGGATGGAAAAAGGCTGTTTTTGTGATATTGGAAATATGATTTTCAAAAGACAAGTTACTGTCTAAATATCGACCAAGGTGCCATCAGAGTACAAAAAATTTAAAGACGTGTTTAGCATTAGGGCAGCAGCATGACTTCCCCCTCACCGTCCGTGGGACTGCGCGATTGAGCTCCTGCCGGGGGAAACACCGCCGTGCTTACGCATTTAACCATTGTCTGTGGCAGAAGTCAGCAGGTCCACATCACCAGCTTCGGCAGGATTCTTTCTTATCGAAAATAAAGGCGGGGGTCTACGGCCCTGTATTGATTACCGAGGTCTCAAAACAATTGCAGTGAAATACAAGCACCCACTGCTCCTGGTACCGGCCACTATCGACCAGCTTCATGGAACGTCCATCTTCACCAAACTCAATCTCCGCAGTGTTTATAATCTCGTTCGTAAGGGCGATGAATGGAAGACTGCGTTTAGCACGAAATCAGGTCATTACGAAAACAACGTGATAGCTTATGGATTGGTAAACGCACCTGCTGTGTTTCAAGTGTTCATGAATTATGTTTTCTGACATATGTTGAACCGTTTCGTTATAATATACCTGGATGACATCCTGGTATACTTGCGGTCATATGCCGAGCACGCCTGTCATGTATCCGCCGTCCTTCGTCGGCTGCCATATGCGAAGGCATAGAAATGGGAGTTTTACAAAAGGAAGTTGCATTTCTGGGCTATCGCATAGGTCCACTGGAGGTCAAGATGGATGCGGCCAAGGTCACAGCGGTGCAACAATGGCCGGAACCCAAGTCAGTTAAGGCGCTACAAAGTTTCCTTGGGTTCGGCAACTTCTATCGGCGCTTTATTCATGGATTCAGCACGATGGCAGCACCGCTTACTAGTAAACCACAACAGCTACGCGCATTATTTGCCGGAAGTGCGCGGCATTCCAATGATTCAAACAGACTTTTCCACCTGCGTCTATATTAAAACTACCCAATCCTGAGAAGCCCATTTTAGACGAGGTTGATGCGTCAGAGGTAGGACTTGGAGCAGGGCTGTCACAGTGCCACAGCCACCCAGAGAAACTCTACCCCGCAGCCTTCTTTTCCCATGAACTAATACCTGCCAAACGTAATTATGATATCAGAAATCGTAAACTGCTAGCAGTAAAAGGGGCGATAAAGGAGTGGAGGCATTGGTTGGAGGGAGCTAAACACCCATTTACTGTACTAACAGATCACCGAAATCTGGAGTACCTCCAACAAGCAAAAAGACTTAACCCCGCGTCAAGCCCGATGGGCGCAGTTTTTCACGCGCTTCCACTTTTTTATTACATATCGTCCCGGCTCTAAAAATAAGAAAGTGGATACACTATCCCGCTGTTTCTCAGCGCCGTATCTGAATTTGGATCCAGAACCCATCTTGCCCTCGTCACTCGAGGTGGCCCCGGTCATGTGGGACATCGACTCGGAGATAGCCCAACTGACACAGTCCCAACCCGTGCCTCGAGAACGAGTGACGATCGAGGTTCATTCGAATTTATTATCTGGACACCCTGGCATATTACGAACATTTCAACTCCTGGAACTAAAGTTCTGGTGGACAAACATGCGAGAAATTGTGAAAACAGTCATTTTATCTTGTGCTATCTGTGCAACTACTAAAAGTCCTCAATGTTTGCCCGTTGGAAAATTAATGCCCTTACCAACACCTAACAGGACGTGGTCACACATTGCTGTGGACTTTGTGACGGATTTGCCAGTGTCAGAAGGGTACACAACTATCCTAGTAGTAGTAGATCGTTTCTCTAAAGGATGTAATTTTATTCCGTTTAGGTCTCTCCCAACTGCCATCCAGGTGGCAGAAACCCTATTTGAAATGTTTCGCTATTACGGCACCGCCCTGTCCCTGGGATTCCACTCCCACCGATATCCCCATGGTGGATCCGTGGTTTAAAAGAGCGGAAAAAGTATGAAAAAATGCGCACACCAAAATCTCCCAAGCAGTTCGCCGGTTTAGAAAAAATCGCCAATAGACGGCGAAGGGAAAGTCCTCCGCTCCAAGTAGGTGATCGAGTATGGCTCTCAACAAGGGATCTTAACCTTGACCTCCCCTGTCGCAAACTCACTCCCAAATACATTGGTCCCTTTCCTATTATCGCACAAATTAACCCTGTCTCATTGAAGTTACAGCTCCCCATACGTCATATGCGTATTAACCCTGTCTTTCATGTTTCCATTCTCAGGCCAGTGTTTCGGGGGCCCCTGGACAGAGGTGTCGCAGAGGCTTCGCTCTCCAGGGCTGTGGAAATAGAGGGTGCCCCTTCGTTCAGAGTCAAAAAAAAAAAACACTGGACTCCCGGAGAAGAGGAGGCTCGGGCACAGCTGGATCCCGGCCCAAAACATATTGAGTCAAGAGCTTATTTCAGATTTCCATTAAAACCACGACCTCCGGGCCGTCCCGCCCGCTGGCAATCCCATCAGGCTGGTGTGTCTATGTGTGTAGTTGTTTCCTGTTAATTTCTTCTAGCACCAAATCACTGTCACCTGTGTCTACCACATATGTCTCCCAGGTTCAGGTTAGAATTTTAGGTTGTTAGGTTGTGCACCTCCATGTTTGTGTCAATAACCTTTCTGTGTTTGTGTACATTCTCCCCCTGGATTGAGCAGAGTCTGCAGGGTTGGTTACGTTGTATTTAAGTGGAACACACCACCACCAAGGTCAAGTTCGAGGCTGAGAGTGTCTTAGCCCTCTGCGTTCGCCTCGTCTTATGATAGACATGACAAATGTGAGTGCGTGATCTTATTTAAGAAGGCGTGGTCTTTGTCTCTGTATGAGTGAAGAAGGCGTGGCCCTTGTCTCAGTATAAGTGAAGGAGGCGTGGTCTTGTCTCAATATTAGTGAAAAGGGCGTCGTCTTTGTCTGAGTATCAGTGAAGGAGGTGTGGTCTTTGTCTCAGTATCAGTGAAAAAGCCGTGGTCTTTGTCTGAGTTTCAGTGAAGGAAGTGTGACCTATTGTGAATTTTAATAAAGTGGGTATGGCCCATCAACCTGTCAGTCTCAATAAAGGAAGTTGTTTACATAGCTATCAGTTTTAATAAAGGGGGAGTGGTCATTGTGTCAGTCTAAGTGAACATTTGCCTTGAATTTAAATTAAATTGTATAGGTAATAAAAAGCCTAATTCCAGTACTGATGCACTATATCCAGATGAACGTTAATGCTGTGGAGTCTGAAACAGAGCCACGCCCCCACACACTGCTGAGGAAATCCAGAGGAATGTTTAGCCTCCTTTCCTTGACCTTCACTGCTTCCTGTTTATTTATATAAGCATTCTTTATTCAATTGCCTTCATATATCACCATAATGGAAGGTCAATAACATCTACAGTATAAGGCTTATAGCGATGCTATAAAACCCGATCAATGAGTTCACTCACACTTCCAGCTTGGGTTCAATCTCATACAAGAGGAATAAATTCTCTCAATATGCCGAGCCACGTTAAATATTTTACCATGTGTGATCAGACATGAATTCTCCTTTTTGTTCCATAGATTAGCAGTTATCTTTTTATTTGTAATTCTGTGTCAACCAAATTTCAGAAGAGACTTAGCTCAGTAATAAAACTTGATTAAAATTTGAGAAATAACATTTAAAAAAGTATTTTAGATAAGAAAAAGTAATGCTAAACTGTGTTTTGGTTTCTAGTTATGCATAAGTGATTTAGAATTCTAGTATATTTATACTTTTTCTTCTTCTTATTATTATTATTATTATTATTATGAGCATGATTAAGGTCTAATAGAATACATGGTTGCTGTATAAACCTTATTGATTTATATGTAATTATTCAGTAGATGTTTTTATTTAGACTGAGTCTTACATAAATCCTTCATTTCCATATTGCCCATGTGTGAGGAACTGCATTACGGTGATTATAACGAGGGTAGCGCACAGGTGATTTACAGAGCTGACACTGAAATGTTTCTCATGGGTGCGTGATCGCGTCCATTAGTGCATCACACTTAAAAACAAAGTGACTTGCCTTCATTTTTCTCCAAACTGTGTTTCTTATAGTAAAAAAAAAAAAAAATCATTTTGGCTCATATCTAGAAGTTGAAGATCTTTGGTCTTTTGTACTATAAGTAAATTTGACAAAGTGCTATTTGTTAAAGAGACAATATAACAAAGAGCTAACTATCTAGTACACTTACAAGCTGTAATTCTACTAGCTAACATGTTAACTAGCAGGTTTGATAACTCATAATATGTTTTACTGATCAGTATTAGCCTGCTAACAAACCCATTATGCTAACTATGTAGCATGGCATGCATAGACGTTGGTTCGCTATCTAATAAAACAATCACAACTGTGTAGCAATATTGACATTTTAAGCATTGTGCTAATAAGTAGGCATTATTTACAAGCTAACTAGCATGCTAAAGAGCTAGTTAGCTAATTTTAATTATTGCTGTTGATTTTTTTTCCCTCACCGTATTAATCTCAAAATCACTGACACAGGAACTCTCCTAAACACCTGATTAAGCAGGATTTCAACCGTTACTGTAAATGAACCATTACGCTAACTGCTCCGCCATCATTTTAGCTCATTTCACAGCGTCAGCGTCCTACTGATAATAAAACACCACCAAACCCAATGCCACAACACTGCTAGTTACTGCATTACGCTAACGCTTTATATTTAATTACACTGGCGCTGTGGTGTTTAAGCAGCAGCATAAAGAAAAGGAAAGCGTAAGAAAAAGTTTACAAAGATGCTAATTATCATGTTACCTAGTTTGTAAGTACATTAATAGAATATAATATGAATATTAATATGTAGAATATCTTAATGTGTAAAAATTGATCTGGACAAATTAATTATTTCCCCTCATGACTTCATGGCAAAAAAACTAAATAATAATAAAAGTAAATTAAATAATTAAATTAGTTTAAACACTTATACATTGCACAAAAATACAAAAAAAGAATAATATAGAATGTTTTTCAATTTAAGATTATTATTAAAAGCATAATTATTTAATTGACTTTAAAATATTAGTCATTGTAATTGGTGTACAATATTAACCTAAAACTAATTAAAACATCTAGTAATATACTTTATAATATTACTATGCTTGTCGGAATGATTTCATAAGAAGAAACATTAGTCGGTGCATGAAGTATTGGCACCCTCAAAGCACATCAAGCTTTATAGGATCTTACTCAGTGCTAAATTGTGTGTGTGGTGGGAAGGCAATAATTATGACACATGTTTTTGTTGCAAAAATTTGCATTTGTTTTTCTCCTTTTAGCGTAAACTTTCAGTGCAATTCTACGCTAAGTACATCACAAAGCCTAGGGTTCATAAAAGAGAAAATATAACAAACAAACAATTAAACTGACTAGTTAATTTCTTGTTGGAATTTTTAACTGGGCATTATTATTATTATTATTATTATTATTATTATTGCTGTTATTATTATTATTGTGTAAATTATATATATATATATATATATATATATATATATATATATATATATATATATATACTTAAAGTGATATCAGGAGTTTTGTAAACTGCTTTGTGACTGTGTGTTAGTTAAAGATGGCATTTACCTCCATGTTTATTCCATACTTTGAGTATGACGTGCTCTCTTCATGCTAATTTACATTCTATCACTTACTGAAGCCTATCAGCTATATAATAGAGATGGAAGGCCGTTATTAAATATGTTAATGTATATGAAATATGGAGCACAGGAGTCGTTTCCGCTCGGCTAATTCAATTATCCCTGACCACATCGCTCACCATTTACTGGACTGATTAACGGCGGAGTCGGGGCTCTTGAGATCCACCGATCAAACACGGCCATTAAACCTGAAGCTTCACTCTCACATGGCTCATGAAAGAAACGGTCAGCTAATTTCCGTTACAGCTCGCTCCTGCATGGCTTAATCACCTGCGCTCCGAATTCCAGTCATACAAGCGTTAGCATAGATGAGGAAATCTGATCCTAATCGTTCAATTACAAGGCAAGGTATATAAATATGACATTCGTCCCAGTGTGTGTGATGTTTTTAATCTCTGTGTAAAAAAAGTGTTAAAGTATGGACTACACAGATCACAGCCTGTGACCGGATAAACTGTGCTAAAAAACAACTGCTAGTTAACCAATCTTCATTTGAGTGACTAAAACTTTACAGTAAGCTAACATAACTGTGAAAATTACATATAATTATATTTACAATAAACAATTTAAATTAACTTTCATTTCTGAATTTATTTGTTCATTTAATACTTTAAAATATTTTAAATGTCATTATGTATACTGTACAATACATTTCAACTATAGAAATAAATCAAGGCTGAAATGAAAAAAAAAACATCCTACAGTACCTACAACAAAAGCTAGAACAGGACCTAACAAAAAAATATTGATATATTTTATATAATTTTATTATTCTGTACAAAGTGTGAAAGAAAGAAAGAAATATCTGTTTAAACATAGCATAAATATAATGCAAGCAAGCTGAAACATGTTTTAAAAAGGATTTTTAAACAAAAATGTTTACAGTAAAAATGTAAAAAAGGCAAAGAAAATATAAAATAAATAAAATTCATAAATAAATAAAATAAAAATCTAAATTCTAAAGTAATCTGTTCCAAAAATCCAAAAAGACCTTGAAAAAAACAAAAATAAAATAAAACAATGATCAAGTAATAAAAAATTTGGAATAAAAAATATATAGTTAAATTATTATTGTTGCAGTTAATCAGCTAATAAATTGCTTGCAAAAACAAAAATACAAAAAAACCAAACAAAATAAGACTAAAGATCAAAGTCTAGGTTTACAGCAAAATGTTTAACGCTAAGCAGTCACAATCATGAAGTTATTTTTAACAAAGGATGTTTCAGTCGCTTGTTCTATATACTATAAGTTTATTAATTGTTGCATGAGAGCAATACTTAAAGTAATGTATAAAGTAATGCTAAAAGATACGAAGAAACATGTGGACAAAAAAAACATAAACCTTAGGTTCAGTCTGTGTTTTTTTTTTTTTTTAATGGTTATATTAAGTTTTACGTCTGTAAAACTCATATGCAGAAAACATCAGTAAAGCGAACTTTTGGGAAATTTCTCCACTTGGGTTTTCTCAACATGACATCACTGCACACAGTTTCAATATTTATTTTTTGAAGCATAAATCTGCCTCCAGAAGTGATTTCCCAGATCCTCCAAAGCAACTCTGCTGTACATTATGAGCCATGACACTAAACAGCGAGACATACAGTACAGTATGGAACATCTTTATTGAGAGGGTTTTGTAGAACTCAGAATTATTATTTTTTAACAAAATCGCATAAGACGCAGCAACCGAGCTAAACACAATTACAAGCATTAACTCCAGCTCTAAACTAAAGCTAATCTAAAACTTTTATACTTTTCACATAGTGTACAACTTCTCAATTAGACAATTGAGACAAACACAAACATTGCAGAACAAACATTGCATTTCACAAACACACAGATTAATGTTGAACTGTGTCACTTCTGAACAGCGACTGCGAAGAATAGAATTTTTTTTCACCTAGCCACTCCAGTAAATATTCAATTATGCTTTGTATTTCTATGTACAAATCTTTTTAGGTGATCAATAATGTAAGTGATTAACTAGCTAGCTAGGAACTAGCATTCACCAAGCACTTAATGTCACATTATTACAGCAATGTATAAATGTATAGCGTAAAAAATAACATTTACATGGACATGGACTGTTTCCAAAAAACCTGCTTGTTCACCATATAAACTGACATTAGCTTTACTACTTTGTTTGTGCCGATAAAATAAATAAATAAATAAATAAATTGTGATTATGGACGATTCTGCCAAAATGTACAGTTGTGCGATTTAGCCGAGCTGCTAACATAGCTAGCTAGCAAGGTTTGTCAGTTTAGTGGCCATCTTAACAATCCAATTAATATTTTTTAGAAGGCATTTCATATGTTCCTAGTGGCTCTGTTTGGTACATTAAGCATTAGCTAGCTCTCTTGGCTTCAAACAGCATTGAAGTTAGAAGGTGGGGCTTCTGGTCATATACCCGCCCAATGTCTTAGTTTCTTTCAGCTTAAATTTTCAGGTTGAATTTGACCTAGATGATCATTGCATGATGTGGGGAAAAAATTCAATGCTGAATAAAAATGCATAAGTGACATACAATATTAGAAGCAACATTAGCATTAGAAACTTAGTCTAGTTGCGGTAATCATGTACAATTTTACAGAGATATATTAGTCATTTCCAGAGTATTCAAGTTTCACATCAAACTCATAATTGTAATATAATATTACTGCGAATCAACTGAAGTGAGAGAACTTGACTTAATTTATGAGTTGTGTGTTATAATGCTCAGCTCACTGCGATATCTACAGTAGTAACTTAGCTAAAGCAGCTAACATGATCGCTGAGTCATTGTTAATGCTAGCTTTTCAGAAATATATTACATATTCCTAATTTTCATCCTTTTGCTTTCTATAGTTTATTTACTAACTTGTTAGCTAACATGCTAGCTAATAGTGTAATGGTTAAGAACCAAATTATCCATGACGACTGGCAAGTATTCCCTCATTTCATAGCCTCACTAATTAAGTTTATTTACTGGCTAAATGAGATCCTTGCCACTGTCCACCCTGGCGTCCTTGATTAACCTTAAAGGAGGTGATATTAGATAGCATGTGATTATATTTATATACAGTATATCTACTACTGAAATAAATAGCTCTCCATGTTGTTTGACTGCTTGCATTTTACATGAGATATTCGGCCTGTAATAACCTTCTACTCACTGAGGAAATGGGAAAAAATGTCCTTGTTCAAAATGTTCATGTTTGGAGAAATGCAGTGAGTTTGTAGTTAAAGTTAGGCAGAACCCACGTTCTACAAGCTTCATCTCTTAGCTTGAAAACTCGCAGGCCGTAAAAAGTGTTCGTTTTAATCAAGACGAGATCTAGACTGCGATAATGACGTTATGTATTGGTTATTCTGCACTGTGCCCTTTATTTTTATACCTCATTAACAAACTTTCTCAGACTTATATGTCCGTGTGTGTGTGTGTGTGTGTGTGTGTGTGTGTGTGTGTTTCAACCTAATATAATCTGTCTGTGGATGTCTTTGCTTCATACATGGAAATGAATAATTATTGCTACATGGTAAGTAAGTGTATGCTATCGAATTTCTGAGAAGAATTAGCCATATAACTGAACTTTACTAATGCTAGCTAACTTCAGCTAGCCTATCAGGGTTTCTGAGAGGAATTTAATGCTAGTCAATAAGCTGATGTAGGCTAACCTGTCAGGGTTTCTGAGAGGATTTATGGCACTTACTGACTAGTGTGAGCTATCTTGTCAGGCTTCTTGAGAGGATTGTGATGCTAATCAATAAGCTAATGTGAGCTAATGACAGGATTTTTGAGACGATTTAAAGTTTTTCACTAAGCTGTCAGTTTTACTTTTAAATGCTAATACGTTAGCGCTAACTTCACAGAAATGAATAGGTGGCCTTTTAAGTCAATCAGGCTAACTAGTGCTAAACTCGTAGGATTCCTGAGAGGATTTAATGCTAACTCTCGTGAGAGTTTTCTTCATAAATATAAAGTAGACAGTATCATACGAGAGCTTTCCTAAAGCCCTGTTAAAATATTTTTATACATTTGTATTTACATATTTTAAGAAAAATGTCTGTATTAATGTTACCATCAGTATTATTATTATTATTATTATTGAGTTTTATTCATATAAATTATTAAAATTATTTATATAAAATACAAAATTGTCAGACTGTCCCTTTTCAACATAAAAAGTGCAAATGTTTATATAGAGAAAACAGACTATATATTAATTAAGGTCTTTAAAAGGAGGATGAATCGAGATGTGCATTCCCAAATAGTATGCAGTTTACGTCCTCACAAAGTTGATTCAAGGACAGCGCCCCCTTATGGTGATGGTTTATTACATCTGAACAAATTTAGTTTGTTGTGCAATCTGTCCACCATAACTTACTTTCTTCTCACTTCAGAATTATTATTTTTTTAATATTTACTTACCTATTGATATGAAGGGCATATTCGTATGAGATATACTGAATTGTATCTAGTGTATATATATATATATATATATATATATATATATATATATATATATATATATATTTTTTTTTTTTATTTTTATTTTTTTTCATTTCTGTGCCATTCCTTGTGAAATAGACTTACAGACCTCACTTCACTTTTCATTCTGCATATAAATAACATTACAGGGTCTTGTGGAAATGCGATCTGTCCATCATGCGTTGAGTTATATGGCTCCAGCGCTGCTGTATAACACTATCTGCTCCGGTGCCTGTTCAGATCTGATACATGAAACCACTGATGGAAAATCCAGAGGAGAAGCGCGACACGCTGGCTGAGAGTGAAAGAAAAAGAAAAAAAAAACAGCACATCTGCAGTGTATATATATGCATACATATCTATATTTATGATCTGCAAGGATCCTGATGTCTGTCTGGACTCAAAGATGGATTTTATTATAGAGGATCACAAGAATGAGATCAGTGACATCATTAAATATGATTTCTTTTTTTTTCTTTTTTTTGGAGAGAGAGACAGAGACAGAGAGAGTAACAACTGCACTATCATATTTTTGTTTCTCACAAATTCCCAGATCATGTTCGAGATTATTTAAAAACAAACTAACTATATTTTTGCTCATGTCACAGGAACATTATACTCCAGCCAAAAAAAAGCTAAATCAAAAACACTAAATGGTTTTTAATCTGTTAATTTTAAGTATCTTTAAGGAAAATAACTCTCCTGTGCAGTCCCTTTTAAAGAACCTTTTGGGCAGCTTGCTTTCTGAGACACACATACAACTAGTTTACTTGTTTTTATTTCTTCATATATAGTAAATGAGTGACTTTATTGGTCACATTATACACAGATCGTATAAACAAAATTTGTCTTATATTATGAGAATTCTTAAACGGTTAAACATTTCTACAAATGCGTCTTTTCACAAACTGATTTCAGACTCTGTGTTTAAATTTAAAATTTAAAATTTTTTACAAATAGAATATAAGTAAAAAGTTAAAAATGGAGTACACTATAAAGTTACATAAACTCATCATGAACATGTATGTCATGCCAGTATTACTTCTTCTGGGGCAGAAAGATTGTACAACACACATCTTATATATAAATGAAACAAATAAAAAAATAAATTAATACGTTTTTTTTTTTTACCAGCATGGGTCAAAATTATACACACATGGGCAAACATATACATATAGAACACTGAATATCCTTTAACAGGTTTCTCCTTTAAGTTGACAGGCAGTCAGCAACAAGCTTCAGGCAGCGTTTCAATTTTTATTGACCAGTTAAATTTCTTTGCTTCCTGCTACTGACCAGATTTTTAATCATGTATCACAAATTTTCTATAGATTCAAGACTATTAAAGCTTTGATGTGTGTTTGGGGTCACTGTCCTATTGTAAACCCTTATGTCCATTTTAACCTGGCTTGACCATAGACGTTGTCACTTGTGTTCCAGCAACATCTAGTTTGTGGCAAGTCTGTGTCTTGGTGGTTTCTGACCATCTGATCCAATTCAGGTGGGACGGGGTGACAGTTTGGGTCTTCATCCAGGCATTGGCAAAGTGGTTGGGGGAAGGTCGGAAAGCCAGAATCGGAAGGTTGGGGGTTCGAGCCCCATCACCGCCAAGTCGGCACCGTTGAGGCCTTGATTAAGGTCCTTAATGCTATCTGCTCCAGTGGCGCTGTAACCTGGCTGAACCTGTGCTCTAACCCCAGTTTTCTAAATGGGACATGCGAAAACATAATTTCACTGTGCTGTTAGTTATTTGTCACATGTTAGGTACATGTGACAAATAATTGAATTTATTGTAAATATTCTGTACGTATTCAGAGAAATCATTGAAAGCTTAAATTTGTAATAAGATTCATGTTTATAATGACTATATGCAAACCTAACGTAAACCTAACCACAAATACTGTAAAGATGAATTTCAAATACAATATGAAATATGATGGTTAAAAATAATAAGATATAAAAGATAAGGACATAATTCAAAATCTTAGTTTAAAATAAAATATAAGAGAAAAAATAAAACAGATTTACTGTATATGCTGTGCGAATGATTAAAAAATGGGATTTACAAATATTCTCTTTGTACATTACACACAAACAAAAAAACTACACAAAATCACTAATTAACATCTAATTGCATCATTTTGTTGCCTGCCAGAAAGCCCTTGTGGTTAGCCATGACAGACGCTATTAATCCACACTGATGGCCAACAGCACTTTACTGGACCTCCTCCTACGAAGAACATCAGTCATGAGGCAAGACTCTCTCTCTCTTGCACACACTTACTTAACCGTAACTCTTAAGCAGCCTTTATTACATCTGAAAACCCATCACTGAGCAGATGTCACTTTTCTGCACGTTCCGAACAGGAAGGACGCGTGACATGGAATGAATCTGATTCTACTCCTCAATTATTTGGCCTGTTCCTTGTTTACAGAGAGGAAGAAAAACGAGAATTTGGCTCTATTCATAGCTCTGGCGGAGAAACATGGGGGATTTTTAATGGAAACAGTGTTGTTTGGCTGAAGATCGAGGCATCATTGTGTTGGGCAAGGCCGAGCCACAAAAAAAGCCTATTCAAGCCAGAGATGTGCACTGGCACCAAATTAAAGGGAAACATCGCCGTCCCACATCGCTCTATCCCTCGCTCAGATTCAATCAGAGAAACGTTCATTAAAAACACTCTTGTTGACATTGTGGCCCGGCATTGAGCGAGCGCCGAGGGCTTTCATGTGCTCATGACGGCGATCTGAGCCCGCGTCCTGTATTAATTCTCAGAAGGATGTTTTTGTGTACAAAAAAACTCAGTTTATTAAAAAATCTTGACACCTTTCATACACTCTTAGACAGATCCAAGGCTGTTTTAAGGAAAATAGAATGTGCACATCACCTCCAAATCACTTCCATTTAACATCAGACATTGTTGCTCTCTAGACTATTTACTGTTCTCAATGCAGCACGTCTCCCGTATAGCTTTACAAACTTTCTACACAAAATCTCAAGGATTCCAGTCAATGTCTGTCTCTAGTGAATACCTGTGCTTTCTTTACCCGAGAAATCGTGTTCTTCAAACATCTGTAGCAAAATGTTTCAAAGAATATCGTTATATTTTGCTCCAAAAAAATGATAGATTTTCTTTATACCTTTGATCATCAATATTAAACATTTTAAAATTTTATGTCAAGATTTTGATTTTAAACATATACAGTAACATACATACAATTTGATTTATGATAATAAAGTAGTCTTTAAGTGTGTCACAAAAAAATTAGACAAACATTTTCTATGTAAACACATTTATGGCAGGGACATTATTTTATAATCCTTCAGATCTTTAAATGATCTGCAGGCGGAATATCGTATAATGCTATTGCATTTAGAAAATTCAAGCATTTTGTCCTTCAAGATTTTAAGAAAAAAGTCACAAGTCATGTATTGCATACATATAGTTTTTCTATGATATGAATAATATTTTCTGTAGTTAGGTTTGGTCATCACTATTACAAATTTAAATTTTTTTAAATTTGTTCTGTGTAAAATATATTATAATGTTAAGGCTCTTTTAATGATTGTAGAAGAATCATGTAATTTAACAATGAAAAATCATGTAATGTAACAATTTTTTATTTAGAAATACCATAATGTTGGTGACCAACATGAAGTATTTTAGATATAAATGTTATTTTTTTTGTATATAATCACGGTATAATGTTTTATACTGCTGGACAAGTGCTAAATCAATCAATCAATCTATCAATCTATCAATCTATCTATCTATCTATCTATCTATCTATCTACTGTACCTATCTATCTATACATCTATCCATCCATCTATATTATCTATCATGCTCCCTGTGATCACCTGAGGAAGAAAATGGTTCCTCAAAAGCTTCCTGAGGAGGGTGAGACCATTATTTGTGTAAAACTTTACTGTTAAAATGATGAATGTTCCCCTGTGTCCCTCTACACACAGTGCAGCATCTGTCAGGTTTAGTCATTTTATGGTCATTGTTTCCTGTTCTCATTACTCCGTTGTCAGGGCTGTTAATTACCGTCAACTTTGTGTGTTAATTATGTCTAATTTGTTGGTATATAATAATGTGTTTGTGCAGATTTATACATGCAGCAATGTTGATTCTGAACTCTGTAATGTTACTTGGGTTCTTTTAAAAAAAAAAAAAAAAAATACTTGTTTTAATAAAAAAAGTAAAAAAAAAATTCTATATTGTTTTAATCATTTCTTTCTGGTATAAAAATGTGTTAATCCTATGTTTTCTTTACTTAAAAAACATCCCATGATTTTATGGTTGTGATCATTAAAATATTGCGATGTTCTAATAATACAATACTGTATACAGTATATAATGTATTTTTCACACATATTTGCATATGAACAATTATGCTGATTTTTTATTCTCCACCCTTGCCTATTTAAAAAGGTTTAAAGATGGATCTAAAGCTTTTGTCATTAATAATTTTCTTAGTGCTACATGAACTGTAGGGTTTATTTTAAAATCCTTAAACTAATCCATCGTCTCTACATCTGAGTAATAAAAGTACATTAGCAAGGTCATCTCATGATCTCTCCACATTGATATGTGATGAAGAGAATAAAATAGTAATGTTTTATCACTTGAACTGAAATTTCAAGTAAAACCTAAATATCGGTCTGTCTTCCTTGTTTTGTTTAGTTGTTTTTTTCATGGATCAGTTCCCTTCCAGACCTGCAGGGGCCCTCGGTGTGCTTTGGAAAACGCTGGCAAAAACATCATCTCAGCACATTTTTATGCTGAACACTGGAATGTGAGAGATTTTTATTTCCTAAAATGCATCACTCTTCACCATCAGCCCAAATTCCTCAGCACTGAGCTGAACACAGAGGAGACGCGCCACCAGTGGACGTCTCTAACAACCTGGAGACGGAGAACACTTATTGCTTTGTTACTGTTAATGTTGGTTCTGGGTAATTTTACTGTTATTCGTCTAATAAGAAGTTAAAGATTAAACAATCAGCACGTGGTTATACTGGTGTTACTTTTTGCAACAGTGAAAAAATTAGGCATAACAAATTCTCTCTCACCTCATCAATCAATGAGTTTAACAACTTTGATTCTGTACTGTGCTAACGTGCGGTTCTCATTAGTCTCCCTAGGCGGATACTTCCTACATGATTGAAATGAAAAGGTAAAAAGGCTTAAAATCTAACCTTAAATTAAAACAAATAAATTGCTATTGATTTATAAAGTAATTTACTCTAAAATTTAAATGTTCCTTTCTTCCACAAATTCCTCTGTGATTGCCAGGATTTTTTTACGGGTCTTTTTTTCTTATCCCAAACAAACACACGAATCTGTAGTTTATGTTCTCGGCTCGTAGCCAGGCTTCCTCGCTCCAGCAGGACAGGGGCAGCTTAGTGGTCACTCTGTTGGCCTATAGACCAGAAAGTCACAGGTTCAAACCCTAACACCGCCACTGTTGAGCCTTTGAGCAACGTCCTCAACCTAAACTGCTCAGATGTATAATGAAATAAAATGGAAATCGCTGTGGATAAAGGCATCTGCCAAATGCCATGAACGTGATGTAAATGCAGTAGGGTCACTCACACATAATTTATTGGATTGTAAACAAAACAAATGAAGTTAATGGAAATGAGATCACTCTCGTTTGGACTGATTGGTTCTCTTGGTGCAGAGCCAAAAATGCTTGTTGTTTTTTATTTATCTTCCTTCCTGTGGTCACCTGACTGCAGAGCGACGACCCGGGGGAACCGCTTGACTCGCATTACATCATCGGCATCATGCTAGCTCAGACTTCTGTTAGCATTAGGTCATCTCAGGGTTCCTCATCAGCTCTGAGAACACTGTCAAAGAGTTCACGTGAGAAAATGGGTTCCTCTGAGGTTCTAGGTTTCTATTTGAAACCAGTTTTGACTTTTATTTATTAATCCTGAGAAACAGCAGAAAGAAAATTTCTTCTATATCGTACACTTACAGAACATTAAACACTCCAAAACCACAGAGGTTAACTCTAGGTATGTGGTTCTTCACGGCATGAAAACCCTGAGGGAGGATTTTCTTTTGAGAGAGAAAGAAACCTTAAATTCTGGTTGTCTATTTTCTGAAAGGAAAGTTTTGTTCTTCAAGGGTGACTGATTCTTACTGATATATATTTTGATTTCAGGGTTAACAATTCTTACTGATATATCACTAAATATCACATACTAGTGTGAAGTAAGATGGTGTTGGAACTAGGTCCATTGACATTTTTTTGAAGAGAAATCTGTCTTAGTGCTTGTGTTTTGTCCATTGCAGTGACGCCCAATAAGGTCCTCCAGTGGTTGGCATGTGAGCTTTATGGATAACTGTTTTTTTTTTTGTTTTTGTTTTTTAAACTGGTTTTTTTTTAAGGCCTCACATTCAAACAAGTTGCTCAAACTACACAAAGTATAATCATTAAGAGTAAGGATCTTTGAAGGTTCTTTAAAGATTCATTAGATTCTAAATGTGTTCTAAATTTTCTGAGAATTTAAATACTTAGAAAAGTGTTTCATTAAGGACTTGTTGGATAATCAAGATTTTCTTGGCCTCTAAGCAGGTTATAATTGGAAACATTTGCAAACATTCTGTTGTAAACTTGTACACTCAATCACTAAGTGCTACCCAAAGGGACAATCACATTTTAAAGACACATTTCAGAGTTCTTTAAGTGGCAATCGAACCCTTGGAACCCTTTTTCATAGAGGAGCACTAGGAACTATGATCCTATATACAGTAGAATGATTATTAGTTTCACTAGTAAACCAAACAAAGTTCTGTTAACATTTCTAAATTCTGTAAGAGTGTCAGGTTTATTCATCTTTTAAATACAGTAGGTTCTATTTGTAACTTATTCTGAAACATTCCATTAGGTTCTACAAAGAACTTGTAAGGGTTATAAACTGTTTAAGTGTGTATACTTAAAAAGCAATTCCCACCATATTTCAGGATTATTTAGGGGTTCACTGGATAATAACTTTTTTTTAGCTTCTAAAATGGTTTTATTTTGTTTTATTTTTTTTTTCTGTTAGAGAGTTGTACAGAGAATGAAAACTTGCCAAGAAGAGGGGCAAATGAACGCTTATACAAACTTTTGGGATATAGTTTTGTAATAATCTGTTATAATGTTACCATAACGTGTTTTTCTTCATTGCATTTTAATAGTTCCCCCAGTGGTCTGGTGTTTCCAAGCACTTGTTTATAGCACTTGCAGCTATACAATTAAAATACAAGCATTAAAGATAGAGAATTTTTTTCTAAGGCAAAGTCTGAAAAAACATTTATTGATGAATTTGGCTTCATACAGAATGTGAAGTGATCAATAACGACATGATCCATTCTCGTCTGTTATGCCCTAAAATTGCACCTGTGAACTCAAGTAAACACGGGACTAATATGCACTTAAACAAAATAAATAATAAATAAAAGAAATAAAAAAAAACATACTGTACATGATGCTTCCGCAAAAACCACAGAGATGTAGAAATAAATTGTTTAAACAAATAGGTTTTAAATTAATTTATAAAATTATGTTTTATAAAAATAAATGAAAAAAAATAAGGGCTTGGGTAAAAAATCATAACATTTTTATCACATAATATGATCATATAAGAAAAAAATATGTAAAAAATAAATCAATAATTTGGAAAGACAAAAGTAAATAAATGAGTTATGTATAAAATATAGAAAAATTTATAGTTTAATGCTAAACATAGGAATTGTTGTAGAAAGAATATGTTAAATACTAATAATTTAATAAAGAAACATGTATGTGTAAAAATATCCCAAAATAAATTAATTATTTGGAAAAAAAGTAAACCTAAGAATAAATTAATCATGTGCAGAAAATAAATTAAAGTATAAAGATTTATGCGAGTCATGTGGAAATCCCTTCTTCAGCATTTCCCAAAAGGAAATTTGAGATTAGTGATTAAAAATATTTTAGATGTCAAGACCTTCATTCAAATCAGAAATTATTGGGTTTTTTTTTTTTTTAGGATTCAGAGCTAGCGTTAGCCAGAAGCAGAGATTTATGGCAGGGAAGTGAAGGATTTCCTCTGGGATGAATCCCATTATCCTCAGCTCCTCAACTTACCTCCTCACTCGTTCTCATCATTCTGCATTTACAGGATAACACAATCTCCTGGCCTGAAATCATATCGCTCACGTCCCAGGCTTAAATCCCAAGGAGCCGCGCTCTAGGCAGCCAATTTGTCGGACAGGTCAGAGATAAGGTAGCAGCAAACTCAGTGACTGAGCCTCGCAGTGAGATCCCGCTGGTCCACGTTTGTGTTCTGAGGTAAAGGAAACTGACAGAGCTGTAGCTGCATTCGCAAATAAACCTACCAAGGGAACCAGCCTTTAGAACTTCACGAAGTCTTGACCTAGCTATCCGTAGCCGAAGACAAGGCCCGGGACTAACCACCTCCTGTTTGTATGGGAACAAGAAAAAAGAAGGAGTTTGGATTGTAATGAGAGGTAGAATGGACTGCCTGTTGAACTTCAATAAGCTTTACAATGCTAAGACAGCATGATAAACTTTGCACTAACTGATAATGATTGCTGGTCCCTGAAGATGAGCTGAGAAACTCGGATGATAATTATTGATTATGATGGAGTCTGATTTGACAGAAGCAGTGTAATTAAAGGAACGATTGCTAGCCTTGTTGTACGATCGTAGCTTCATGAAGACATGCACAAATATCCAGGGATCATTTCTCTGAATTAAACTGTAAGTATGAGGGTGAAGCCTTGTGGCAGGAATAAAGATCATAGGGAAAGCTTCAACTTCGCATTCTCTTATTAGTGACTCATCTCATTTGATTCATTTGAATCTGAGTCATCTGAGTCTGACTGAGTCATCTGAATCACTGATCCATTTATACAAAATGGCTTGAACTTGGTTTGACCAAATGTGCAGCCGACTGGGAATCGGGAAACTCAACTGATGGGAAACTCAACTGATGGGAAACTCAACTGATGGGAAACTCAACAGATTCAACTGATTGAGAAAGAAGTGATTTGGTCAAAACCTACATTTACATCTAGGCATTTGAGTGACTTACAAAAGTGTTTTCAAGTTTCTGTCATTGGATAGATCCTTACACTGGTTAATAGGTTACAAACTATAAGTACTTTTAGTCAAATACTTGGCAAGGGTTGCCAGGTCTTTAGTCATCATTTAAACATTGCCAGTGCCAAGCAGGTATAGACTAAGCTATTTATTTTAAAAAATGAGTCATTAGTTAGTTATTTCTAAGTCAAATACTGAGACAGGAGCAGAAACAGGCCGTAAGTAAAGTAGGTCATGTCCAAAGATTTGCTACTCTAAGTGATGATGACTCAATGATTCACTGATTCAACAAGCTCATATTGGACCTTGTGTTCATGGAAGATCCATGCAAATTTAACTTTCAAAAATGTTTAAAAAACACCAAGCACAGAAAAATACAGTAACTTACAAATATAGTAACTTACACTCACTTTCTCATCATCTATACCGCTGGATCCTGTGTACAGGGTCGCGAGCACCCTGGATCCTATCCCAGGAGGCTTAGGGCACGAGGTGGGGTGCACCCAGGACACACAGGGCACACACACATACACACATTCACACACTTATTCACATCCAATTAGCCTAATCTGCATGAGGAAGCCCACCAAGCACGGGGAGAACATGCACACAGACCTGAGGCGGGAATCAAACCCCATCTCTGGAGGTGAAAGGTGACAGTGCTAGCCACCACACCACCATGCCGCGCAGTAACTTACAATGTAATTAAAAGCTTTCAGGAATAGAAATACCGACAAGTAACAAATTCTGATCGCTTGAAGAAATCAGCAGTGAATCTCGGTTATAACAGACAGATTCATAGAAACAAATACTGATTCACTGAACACCACTGGAGTAAATCCCAGTGATGGCTAACAGATTCACTGACTTAAATGCCGATCCTTTGAACCAGCGAGAAGTAAATCTCATTCATTTGATCGTGATGCTACTATAGAAACGACCATGTATTAAAACAAGTGCTTAATTTTAAATCTGTGATTTGCAGCTGCAGTACTGTGAAGATTAATCAACACCTCAACGTTTCGAGCAATCTAGAACTCTCGGTGCAGCGCTGTGTAACGGATAAAGGACAATCCGGTCCCTTAATATTCTCATCCTTTATATCGGGATGTTGAGTTCTTAATATTGTCCTAATGAGGTGATATAATGAACCACAGGCTCATGAAGGTTTAATTTACGCGACCTTTGGTTTTTACTTTACAGCAGAAGAGATTAGATGGAGAGGCCAACAGTAAGATTAATAAAGACTGCGGGATTTATACCCGACATTCCGGACAGACGCTCGGTGATAATGAACACCTCATTACTTCCAGCACAATGACCACGGCATAAAAACCAAACTCTCCGTTCTTATTAAGCTAAAAGATTCAATTAATTTTAGCAAGCGGACTTAAAAAGGAAGTTCTTACAAGATAATGATTAACACCAATGTTTAGCGTGATGAGCTTGTTTGATCTTTTTGTATGATTTCTTTTTTACATATTATTTGCAATCTCTTAAGATCTTTTTTTTTTCCAGTAAGCACATTGTCAGTCATTTCTCTTTACCAAGCACAGATGGAGAAGAGAATTTGGCTCTGGTTATGACACCCAGCTGGGAGAAGAAGCAGAGCCAATATCTCCGGCTCAACCAGAGCGCGGTGCTGCTAACATAATTTCGGTTTAAAATAAAGTCGGATACGAGAGATTCCAGTCCGGCGAGGGAACGAGCCGCTGCTCTCAAACGCAATTTCATCAGCTTGCTCAGTCAGTGGAAAGCTAGAGGCTCCGCCAGCCAAGAAACATTACACATGACATCATTCCTCGATCTTGAAGTGCAGATCCAAATGGTTGAGGTGTCGAACGCGGCAGGAATGCTGAACGTGGAAAAACAAGCAGCAGCGTTTAAATCCAAGGAATTATGCATATTGTAAATGAAGTCTAATTCCGAGCTGTTTATTGGTTTATGGCTGAGTGATGGATGGTTAAAAATGTTCGAAATGAAATGCTGGATTCCAAAGATTCCAGCTCCGAAAGCACCAAGAACCTGAATCAAAGGGTCGCACAAGACACTTTGAGGAGACACCTACTGCACTTCAGGATGGTGATCCCATTTTAGGTGCTGAAAAGTTTAGTGAAGGACGAAAATGCAAAATATAGCAAGAATTCTTTCCCATTACGAATCTCACTCTAACCCTGACCAGCGAGGACGTCTGCAACTCTGCACTTCTACAGTGAGAGAGCAGAAACAGCCATCTCAGGCTGTGGATTGGTGCGCTGATCTTCTGCTGATCTTCACAGGCCATTGTTTAAGGATTCCTTCACTCTGGTTCTTTGGGCTCTGTGTTTTTTTTTTTTTTTTGTTTGTTTTCTTTAGTTCTTATATGGAGATTAAAAGGAATCCGGACAGTTTTATGCTTTTGAAACCATGTGTGATGTGAGACGAAGCCACTTTCCAGACAGGACTTCTAACTTATCCGTTGTCTAACCTAGTCTCTGACTTCAGGAGCGTGTCCTAATCTCAGAAACATCTTCGAGCCTGCTTTATTTCTCCAGTTTACCTTGAGCTTCATAAATATATATTACGTTCGACCGCGATTTCATCCGTCCACCTCTCGACATGCGACAAGTTCCTCGTCCCCAAAACAGATGGGGAGAGACGGCAAGTGACAGAGGGGACAAATTTCATTTCGCTGCCAGGAGCTTTTTCAATTTCTCCTGCCCTCGTCTGCTCACGCCTCTTGACCCTTAGGGAGTGTGTGTGTGTGTGTGTGTGTGTGTGTGTGTGTGTATATACGTGTCTGTGCGTTGTACACATCTTTGGCTCAGATGTCCAAATTGCTTAATGTAAATTGTGGTGTGTCTGCCGGAGTTCATTTATCAATGCGCTGTGAGGAGTCAGAATTTGTCATTTAGATGGAGGTAGAGGGTAACACACGCACACACACACACACACACACACACACGCACAAAGCAATCATGATGATCTGCAATGCTAACACCATCTGCACCATCTAAAGCTGCTAAAATTCACACAACACAACCCAATAAACCACAGAGTGTGGTGCCAGTTCAGGAAAATAATCAACTACAGTGTGATGCAATCAAGCATTAATTTGTAGTAACTAACACTACAGCAGTGCATTAGGAAGGTTGACGAAGACAGGATGAGAACGGGAAAGACTGAGGCGTTGGTGAAGGATCAGATTCACGATGGTGTTCATTAAAAGGCTTTTAAAGAAACTTACAACATCCCAAAAACAGTTTGGCTCAAACGCATGCAAATGACAAATCTGGAGAGAGAATGCCGCTAGGACTCTCATCCGACTCTCGCCATAAACACTTTATTATCTCTCCCTCCTTCCATCAAGCTCCAGCAGGAGCATATTAACGCTGTTCGCAATTATATTATTACTCTAAATCAGGTTTTACACCGACAGGATCGTTTCCTGTTTTACTGCCTTCATGAGGCGAAAGTCACACGAGAAATTAGAGGACAAAAAAAATATAATGAGAATACACTCTGCTGTTTAGAATGCAAGTTACAAAAAAAAAAAATTCTTTTTCATTAAAACAAAAAGCAAAATTTCCAAAAAGTCACAAAGAACAACGAAAACTTTGTTTTATTCCCTGTTTTATTGATTTACTGTATTATTACTCTTGAATGCTTTTGGCAAAATTTCCATATTTAAATAATTAAAATTAACCTGTTAATAATAGTTTTTATACTTTAAAATAAAATAAGTAAAATAAATTCCTCCCCATTTGTTTATTCTTGTTTTTCTTTAATGTACAAATTTTTATTAAGATCCATTATTAAGGTCTTTTTACACCATAAAATAACTTTAGGAGTTATGAATAAGTTTTTTTTTTTGCTTCATTATAAATGCTAGGATCTTACTATATGAATATGAATAACTGTGTTTATGTCTGGTTTAAACTGTTTAGCGTTCTTATAGGTATTTCTTGCTAGACGAATTAAAGTTTAACTTGTTTCGAAGTTAGATTTAAAGTTCAGCACACAGTGTACGGCACATCAGTACAACTAGTTCATACCGCGCTTGAGAGCATTAGCGGTGTGACTGAGTGATCGGCTAGTCAGGTGACTTACCGTAGGTGTCAAACTGACTTTAAATGAAATCGAATATCGAGCTTTCCCGAAAGTCCACCATTACTTAACGTTAACAAAAGCTGCTTTAAATCAGAGTGTATAAAAGAATCTTGGCTGAGATGTTTTGTTTTTCTTTTTTTTTACGCTAGTGCATAGCCTGCAAAGCATTATGGGTACACGTCATTGTGATTTAACTCATCACCTAAAAGCATCGCATTGATTTTTCTGTAACAGCTTTGGAAATCTGTAAAACTTTCAGCAGGGCGATTAAAATAGGTCACGGTTATGATACAGGACATAAAGAAGAAAATATGAAAATGATTCGAAAACAAGAAGTTTCACCATACACTAGGGGGGAGGGGGGTATTGTTTAAACTGGGCTTTCTTCCAGAATTAGTGGGAAAAATCTTCATAAGGAAATAAAGTTTGGGAGCTTATTTAATTTAGAATTAAATGGAATTTTATTTGGAATAAAATTAAATGAACGTAAATTAAATTAAAAGTAAGAAAGAAAATGAATAAATAAATAAATATGGATGTCAGCTTTTACATTATATCAACAAAATGTATTTTAATTAAATAAAAAAGTATCAAATGTTTATCAAATGAAAGCCTCTAAGTGGCGCAGTGGTAAAGTGCTCGCCCTATCGCTGGTTCGATTCCCGGGTGATGCTGTAACCTCTCGCAGTCGGAGTCACAGAGGGAGCTGATTGGCCGAGCTCTCTCAGGGGGGAGGGATGAGAGGTACTTAGTGCTCCCACATTAATCACGGCTCTACAGCCAATCAGGGCGTCTGTGAGCTCGCGCACGCGCAAGGAGCGGCTAGCTCTTTTCTCTGAGTGTGTTACTCCGCCCCTAATAGTGCGTGAGCGAGCAGTTCGAAAAGATGCGGTCGGCTGGCGTCACGCGGTTCGAAGGAAACACGTGATAGTCTTCGGTCCTCCCGGCTGAATGGTAGTAGTAGCGTTAATGTGGAGCCCCCTAGTGACGGGGAGGAATAAGCCACCACTAAATAAAAAAAATCTGGAAAAAAATCCGAAAAAAAATAATAATAAAAAAAATGAAAATAAAAAAATTTAAAAATGTATCAAATGTCACGTTGAAATAAAAGCAGTGTATTCAGTATCAACATACTCATTCAAACATATTATTGTTTTTTATAATCATCATCTCTGATTGGCGGGTATATATCTGTATTTTAAAATAATATACAATATAGTACTCTTCTTTTTTCTTTTTTAAAGGTCACGGTTCATGTCATGGTTTCCATTGTGACAAAATACAGACACCACTGTTTTTGTCTAGCTTTTACTCCCGTCCCCAGCCATGCTGGTTTATGTTCAGTCAGTCCCTGTTCCGTTCCGGGAGAACGTTCCACACCTAAAGAAGTGAATCTCTGACAGGTCGAATGTTACAGTGTTGTCTCTGCACCTTTAAATCCTGAGGGGAATCCCGGACGCTATTTTGTCTCAGAGCTGTTTACCACTGTATTGGACTGTGAACTCTGTTTCGTTAAGGGATTTTTCAAAATTAGAATTGTTTACTATCACAATACAGTATATACTGGACTTTAGACATTTTAATATATATATATATATATATACATGCACTCACACACTGAAAATATTGTAAATAATTGTAAATATTGATATCTGTTGCACTGCAGTGTCTACTTTTTACAATACACCTAAGCTACTTCTGAGATTTGTTTTGTAGATTTGATTTGCAAGTGTTCATAGAACTGCAGTCCGTTCGTATCTGTGGAAATCCGTAACTCGAATGTTCGTAAGTCAGGAACTACCTGTATTGTTTTGAACTAATTATTATAATTTCTGGAGTAATTCAGATCAAGTATAGTAAAGGTTGAGTTTAAACACACTGGAATTATTCACTGCATGTCACAATCTGATTGGTCAGAAGGTGTAGATTCATTCTCAATAACAGCAGGTTTAAACGTATGCACTTGTTCTATTAAGTTATCACTTCTGTAGCAACAGATCATTCACATGGGCATGTTCACCCTACACTTCTGACATACAGATTTACTTTTTATTTTTTGACATTTGAGCAGATAATTAGTCGCCAGTATGAGTGCTGTAACTTTTTGCGACAACAGTCCTCTCATTTCTCTGAACATAAACGCGATCGTTGGCTATAAAGTTGTAACCGAACTGAAAATGTGCCTGTGTGTGCATTTCGCACCCTAACTGCAAGTCTAATATTCCTGTAATATCTGGGAAATAAACCACCGCAAGCCACTTTATTAGAGGAATAATTTCAGGACCTGTGATCCATCGCCTGAATAATTAAGCATTTAAAGCCGTTACGGAGTCGTTAAAGCCCGAATGCAGGCTGGGAAATGAGAGGAGGTAAATTAAAGCGAAAAGAAACGTGTCCGAAGTCGCTGAGCTGAAACCGCGTGTGATTCGGTGAATCATGAGTCTCAGCCCGCAGGAAGTGGATAAAATTATTACAGAACGCGCTACAGGCCGCATACATTTGCATGATCTGGATGACGAATGGACCTTTTAGTGCATGTCCCAGGATCGTCGTTGGGGGAAAGTGTGTGTGTGTGTGTGCATACGTGTGTGTGTGTGTGTGTAAATCTGCTCCCTCATTCACGTCGTAATTACATCAAACTGTGGAATTAGTGTTTCTCTGCAGGCATCGTTTCAATTTCTCACTTTCTACTCCGTAGATGAAGCACAGAGCAGCTCTATAAATCCACCCGACTCTGTGTTTACTCCACTCGTCCTACACACATCCAGCACATCAGGGAAATTAAAGCCTGGCTCTGAGACAGCAAGTGGAAATATCACATTCTTAGAAGCAGTCATGCACCAAGAAAACTGTCAAGAACATGCATTTTTGAAGCTCCTGGAAAACAACGTGGCAATTTAAATTTATTGTTTTTGTTTTTTTCACAGGGCTTTATGCATCTGAGCTCGAAACTTCAGGAATTTGTGCTTAAGTATTTTGGCCTTCAGGGTTCTGAGCTTCAGAGTTCTGAGATTTAGACCTTGTAACCTTCATTGGTTCTGAGCTTGAGGGTTCCAAGGTTCAGAAGCGAGAGATAAACGTCATCAGTAAAAGCCTGAAAATGCAAATAAAACATCATGTAAAATAAATGAAAAGTAAAAGTTTAAAAAAGAAGAGAAAATAAATTACGTATTATGTATTGGTTAGGTCAATTTACATTTATTGTTCTTAGCACAGAAATACATTTTTCCTTACTTGTGTGATTTTTATTCTAAACTTAGAATAAAAACTAAGAATAATTGTTAAACAAAGAGCGATTGTTCATTTATATTGTTCATTTCACAGTTTTGATTTGCATGCCTTCATCCTGTAGCGATGTGATGTGTGTGATGTCCACTTCAGTGTGGACGCACATGACAATTTACATCATTTTCTCAAATCCCAACAGGCAATACTGGCAGTCTCCCGTATCCGACACGGATATGATTGTTTTATTTATTTATTTATTTTTTGTGAAAATCAACTTTTTGCTTGCACTGGAAAAAACTAATTTTCTCAGTACACTCGACTGTCAAGTGTGATGACTTTAAAATGGCTAAAGCATTTAAAGCAGAACCAGTGATTTGTGATTTACAGTAGAGTCTAAGCAGGACCCCACCAACACACACAGACACACAGACACACACACACACACACACACAGACACACACACACATTGGTGCTGCCTCGTTAAATAATCAGCCTGTATGGTTAATTGAGAACAACAATAACAATGTTCTGAAGGTCAGGTTTGAGTAATAGTGTTGTTCATAACTCTCCGTGAATCACTGCCACCTTAATTGACTCATTTAATAAATTCATCATGAATATTCATATGTGTAATTATAATGACAAATTAGTTAGGTGCACATACAGTACATGGGACTGAATAAATAAATCGCTTGTGTTCAAACGTGTGCTCGTTATTTAGAACGAAATAATTTTCACTGGAAATAAAAACAACTGGTTTTAAAGAATGAAATGAAAATCACCTGAAGCTGTGACATGATGTGATATAAAGAACAAACTATTTCCACTGGAGGAAGTTTCCCTCAAAATATGATTCACGTCACAAAAGGATGAAATGATCAAAAGAGAAAGTTTATAAGTAACACATACTGTTTTAGTACCGTTAGTACCTTAATGCACAATTCAGATCCCTAAATCTAAACAAATAATCAAACTGTGAAATGGGCAAGTCTGTACATTAAAGATATTGCAAAAAATTATTTGTGGGGACGTAAGATGAGTAATAGAACACATCGAGGCCGTTTTTGGAATTCTTGTCTGTTTGTTTGTGCCCGCATCACGTAAAGACTACTGAATGAATTTTGGCTGAGCTCAAGGTAACATATAGGCTTTTATCATCGCAATCAGCCCCCAGGAAGAGAAGATATTCTAATTTAAAATTGTTATGAAAAACACCCCTATATCATAAAAAAATAAACCTTAAAAAATCATTAATTTATCTAAAAATTCAACAGATGGCGCTGTACATTTTTTATACAAGCTTATGAGTGTTCAATTAAATTTTATTCAACTAAAGTCGTGAGCACTTCTAGTTTTCCAAATGTTCATCAACGAGTTGAGTGCAGACCCTAAAGTACATCCCAAAAGAACATTCAGCATCCCATTATAATCTCACTCATTCACTCATCTTCTACACCGCTTTATCCTGTAATCAGGGTCGTGGGAGGCCTGGAGCCTATCCCAAGAGACTTAGGTCACAAGGCTGAGTACACCCTGGACAGGGTGTCAATCCATCGCAGGGTACACACACATACACACTTATACACTCACTACGGGCAATTTGGGAATGCAAACCCTGGAGGTGTAAGGCGACAGTGCTAACCACTGCACCACATAATGATCTATTCTCAGCAAAACCAGATGAGAAAAACCAGCTTACTAAAGTTGAGCAATGTGTGCAGGACATAAAAGATTGGATGCTAATTAACTTTCTTTTGCTTAATCTTGATAAGACAGAAGTTCTAGTCATAGGACCGCATACAGCTAGAGGAGTAAGATTCTAGATCACACTGTAACTTTAACTTTAGATGGCTGTTTCCATCAAGTGCAACAGTAAAAGACCTCGGTGTGATTATAGATCCCAGCCTTTCATTTGAAGCTCATGTAGATAATATTACCAGGATAGCATTCTTTCACCTTTAGGTTGGACTATTGTAATGCCTTACTGTCTGGTTGTTCAACTAGACGCATAAACAAGCTTCAGCTAGTCCAGAATGCAGGAGCGAGAGTCCTCACTAGAACCAGAAGATATGAGCACATCACCCCTATCTTATCTTCACTCCATTGGCTTCCTGTGAAATTTCGCATTGATTTTAAAATACTACTCTTGACATATAAAGCATTAAATGGTCTCGCGCCGCAGTACCTGAGCGAACTGCTAGTGTCTTACGATCCGCCACGCCTACTTCGATCAAAGGATGCAGGCTGCTTATCAGTAACGCGTATTATGAAAAATACAGCTGGGGGCAGAGCTTTTTCTTACAAAGCCCCAAAGTTATGGAATAGTCTTCCAAATAGTGTTCGGGACTCAGACACAGTCTCAGTGTTTAAGTCCAGGCTAAAAACCTATTTATTTAGGCAAGCATTATTATAAATAGATTAGCCATAGGTAAAGGAGCAGATCTGGGGGTCTCATGGACGTAGAGTATTATGGTGAACTGGTATGTTTGGATGCTGTCTTCCTCACTCTCATTGGTCACTCAGGTTTGCTGACGGTGAGGTGATTGTTTGCTTTACATCTCAGTTCCCCCTCATGTTTGTGTTTCCTTCTGGCTCTCCCTTTTAGTTATTATGTCATACTTACTACTGCCGGAGTCTCTGCTTGCACTCTACAGTTAATATACATTCACATTATACATTGTGTGACCAGACCTAACTGTTATCTCTCCTCTTCTGCTCTTCCCTCTCCTGTTCTCACTCTTTCTCTCTCTCTGTCGAGCTACACATGTCATTCCTGAGCTGCCAGTGATCCAGACTCCCTCTGCCCTCCGGACCTGTCTGACCCATCCTGGTGCCCCGCTTCTGGTTGGAGATCTCGTCACATGGATGCCCCGTGTGTCTCTTTGGGATGCGTCTGGTGGCTGGGGATGGTTTCACTCTACCATAAAGACAGTCCTGGCCTCGACTGGTGTTGACAGCTGTTTTCTGAGGACTTGACTTGGCTGTAGCTGCTCGATAGTTCAGTACTGGAATTTCCCAAAGTCTAACCAACTGGACTCCATATTAACATCAATTAACATCAACTGTTATAGCTGAACTGGCTAACACACCTAACACACAGTATGAATGCAAATCAATTCCTGCTTTCTGTTTCATCCAAATGAGGATGGGAGTTTTTTCTTGCCACTGTCGCCCTCGGCTTGCTCACCGGGGACAATCTGATCATTTTAATTCATACACATTCACATTCCATACAAACTTAAATAATTATTTTGATTGTGTAAAGTTGCTTTGCGACAATGACAATTGTTAAAAGCACTATATCAATATTATATATAATAATATATAATAATTGAATTGAATTCCAATTTATTTCCAGATGATAGTCTGAATCGAGATTGGGATCAGGAATTTCAGGACCCCTTCCTCACCTCGTGCCTGATGCCTCATGGTCAGTTCAATGGTCTTTCTTTTAACCTAATGTGAATAAGAAACACATTTTAGAAAACCATTAGAAGTTTTATTTAGAACTGGACCACAATGGAACCCTCAAAGCTTACAAACCTTAACTATTTAATGAACCAATATAAATCTCATGTTTATATAAGTTCACACTCTGCTAGAGTACTACAGTGGTGGAACTTCAACAATTATAACCTTTTAAAAAGCTAAGAACCCTTTTTTATGCAATGGTACACTTGAAGAACCATTCTTTAGATAACTAGAGGATAGAGTGGTGTATGAGTATGCTGTTAGAAATCATACAGTATAATGTCTAACAAGGTCTTTGAGGCATCCATTAAAGGTTAAAACTAGGACTCTACAGCAGAGATTTTTTTTCTATCACAAAGTGCTTCTTTGAACGTTTTTCACACATTAAGACATCTAAGAATGAAAAAGAATATAATGTTTTTAAGAGCGCACATTCCCTGACAATATTTAGATGCTCTTCGATTGTCCCTGTTAAAGGTTCTAGAATCCCACGTGGAACACGTCCTCTATCAGAAAGGGTTTAAAAAATTCTTAATAAAGCTTACTTATCCATTAAACCCTGACCTAACTCCCAATAAAAATATAATGATCAATAATTTGGAGAGTGCAGCCTTCACTTTGACAATTTAAAATCGTTTTTTCAATTGTTCCTTACATGTTCCTTCCAGCTCGACATCATAAAGCAATTTTATGGTATGAGAAGCGCTTGATTTCACTCGTGGTGATTTTCACTGAATTGGAACTTTATCTCCTGATGACACACTCGCGCTTCTCACACAGAGCACATCTGGCATCATAAATGAAAGATACGTTTCTTCTCACTTTGCACTTTCCTGTCAATTACTGAAGCACGGCGGATGAATAATGGCGGTTCTCAGCTATTTACACAGCGCCTGGCATCTTCACAGCTTTCTTGAGTGAAAAATATGAATGGAATGACCAGATTTGACTTGGTTCAGACTAAAGGTTTTGTTTGTCTTACGGGTATTACGAGCAGAGTGTACGGAAATTAGCACTTAAACAAAGAAACAAAGCCTGCTGTTGAATTCTGGATTCTAATTGGTCAGAAGATGTTGATTCATTTTCTACATGTTTATATGAAGGCGCACATTCTAATACATTAATGTTTATATATTACAAATCGTTCACAGGGACAAAAGCAAAACAACTAAAAACACTCAGATTTGCGACCGCCGCCCTCGTGCCATTTCCGCACTTGACTTTGTAGCTCGGTAAACTAATTGTGATCTAATGAATCTGAACGTCATGTTTATTTAGATTTTCTTGATGGATCTGATGTTCATCACATCATGAGACGAGGTGTTTACCTACAAACTGATCATTCATTTTTGAAAATGTGACACGTATCCAAACATCACGTGTTGCGCCTTAACCATGTTAGTAAAAACGTAATCAATTTTATTATCCACAGTTTTTTCTAGCAGAGAGGAAAATCCAGAGTGAGTGATGACTAATTTGCACAACACTTGACAAGGTGAATTAAGACAAGGGCTTTTTTTTGTGATGCATGAGCCTCTCGCAGGTGTAATTAACCTTCCAGCTGTGCTAATTAATTCGATTCCAACAAGGTCGAGCTCTTTAATTTGAACAATTATGTTTTCTTCCTGGTTGGTGAGAGTAACTTAGTTAGCATGTTGTTTAAGTTATCTAGAAATGAGTGTAAGTAGGGGGGCAGCGCGTTTGGCACTCAGAGCGATCTGAGAGTCCATCTGCACAAGGATGTTGAAGCATGTGACGCTGGCACGGATGCTTTTGAGTTTGATGGTGTTTGGAGTGTCTCAGGCCTGTTACTCTATCAGGGTAATGAAGCAGTTGGGCATAACAGTTGGGCAAAACCGGTGCTAATAACTACGTGTCGTCTACAACAGCACCCCCTTCAAGACCTAACCCATTCCTGTCTAACGGCGCATAACCCGCCAAATGCGACTGCCAACTGTTTCTCGGGCTTAGTCCCAATTTGGCGCCCATACAACACAGAAACGTGACATAAAGCCTCCATTGTGGAACCGTTAATGGTGCTGTTGCTCCTTTGGACCAGGCGTGTTTTTATTTTGCGCACATCTCAGAATGCCCCAGGGTGAAAATACCTCCCCGTTTTTTCTATGGATTCTTTTAGGTGGAATCATCCATCAAGGCTACAGAAAGAAAAAAAAAAGTTAAATTATAAAAGAATCGCATGAACACACCCTTCCACCATCATCCACTTCCCTTTTTAAGACCTGAGCAGCACTCACAATGACCTTAAGAGCGGAAGGTAAACGTGAAGGCTGACATCATGGCCAAGGGCGAGCGCACATCCTTCTTTACATTCAGGCCATAATGTTGCCTTTCATGGAGAGATTTATCATACGATATTCCATCTCAGGACAACACAGGCTGTAAAGCACTTCTTTTATGAACCCGGCATAAATAAACCTGCAGCATTGCTTGGTATTCAGCACGCAGAAGACGACAAGGAGACGAGGAAAACAGGGAAGAAGAAGAAAAAGAAGGAGAAGATGATGACACTGTTCTGGTCACAATTTACAACAGATGGTTATTTATATATTTCTATGAGCACATTTTATTAGAAGAAATACAGCAAGACAAATGAGACCCTGCAGATCTATGGGTTAATTAGCTCATTACGTATTCATTTTATATCTTCCTTGGCGGAGAAAGAGAGAGAAAGAGAAAGGGTGTGTGTGAGAGAGAGAGAGAGTCCACAATCAACCCCCCCCCCCAACCCCCACCCCAGCCTCCCAACCCAGCTTATTAAACACTACTTTAACAAAACTGGGAAGATGGATTCACACGTCCGGCTTTCTTTAACAAAAGAGGAAGAGTCCTGCAAGAGTAATGTACAGATCTCCTCAAGAAACAATGCATTATCTAATTAGCTTAGGTAGCACATGCACGAAGAGATTAATGAAACACACGGGCCAGTTGTTTAAAGCCAAACACAATTCCAAAAACAGGCATGTTAGTCATCAGCGAGGACTAACAAACTGCCTACAAATAAAACGCATGAATATTAAAGAGCGCTGCTGCTAACAAGGCAATGAGGGAGCAGAAACGTGATTAAGGAATGACTCATGGTGGAGCAAGAAAATTATAAATACCACACAATAAACACCACGAAGGTTTGATGCCAGATGGTGCAGATACAATTTGCCTTTCATTTGTTTCAGGTCCTGATAATGAGTTTCATAAAAAAAAAAGAGTATTCAAAACTGGACAATGTTTTTCAGGTAAGGCGAGAACCCTTAAAAAACAAGACCAACCAAAACACACAGCATGTGAGTGGATGTAAGAAGCAGAACAAGACCACTTTAACCGAGTGTGAGTATTCTCATTCATTCCAATTCAATTAAATTTTATTTGTATAGCGCTTTTAACAATTGTCATTGTCCCAAAGCAGCTTTACACAATCAAAAGAATTATTTAGGTTTGTATGGAATTTGAATGTGTATGAATCAAAATGAGCAGATTGTCCCTCGTGAGCAAGCCGAGGGCGACAGTGGCAAGGAAAAACTCCCTGAGATGGTAGTAGGAAGAAACCTTGAGAGACTCAACAGGGAACCCATCCTCATTTGGGTAAAACAGAAAGCAGGAATTGATCTGCATTCATACAGTGTGTTAGTTGGCAGGCAGTTCAGCATAACAGTTGATGTTAATTGATGTTAATATGATGTCATATGAATATATTGATGTCATCTGCCTGCCTAGTCCTTAGTCTGAGAACCCTTAGCTACTCTTTGTAGAACACTTGCTATATGATTCTACATCAAAACTGATTTCTCCCTGAGGAACAAACAAAGGAACACTTTACATTTTCCAGAGTGAACAGCCTGGCCACTTTCAGTAACCATGTTCCTCACACTGGAGGTTAAACCCAGATCTTTGTCGTGCTCCAATCTGAGATTCAGTGAAGAACAAGTGATTAGTTCTGTTTGAGAGACAAATCGAAAAACTGTGAAATTCTTCCAAAATAATTTCTACTTTCTATGAACATTTCAATAAAAACTTTTAAAAAAAGTTAAATCTAGTTCTGTTGTTTGCTACAGTTTAAGAACCCATAAATGATGTTTATGGTAGAACCTTTGGTGTAGAATCTAGGTCTTTGGTTTACCTTACAGATGAATTCTCCCTCAGGAAAAAAAATGAACTATTCACTTCCAAACATTATTTGGTTCCTGTCACCCAAAAATATTACTAATTTTACCAATTTCCAACACTATAATAATTTTTTTGCATATACAAACAAGTAAAACATTTAGAAAAGTCATGTACTGTAAATGAAGAAAAATATGAAATAAATTAAACATTTAACCTCACTAAACTATGATTCCTATTGGCACCGGCTGCTTTTAAAACCAAACTGAAAGTGGCTCCCTTTTCTTCTCCCTTTTCGTCCTTGATGACATTCTTGGGACCCATAGTGCTGTCTTCAAAAAAAGTTACTGTAACTCACTTCGCTTGGCTTTCCACTGAGCGAACAAGTTTTGAACAGCTCCGGGATATGGATCACTTGGTATCCCAGGCATCCTAAAGTGGTTATTACTGTCAGTTGCAGATGGGCCAAAAGCCCATTCTGGGTCAGAACTGTCCGCAGTACTAAGGGGAGAATTCTGTTCTGTTCGTGGCTAATGCGAGCAACAAAGATAACTAATCCCAAATCCCTCTCTAACCCCTGGTCAAGGGCACTAGTTGGTGTGTAGAACAAGGGATGGTACACCCTACATACTGTAGTGCACTAGCTTTTTCTCATAAGTTTCTCAGGACTGTCCACAATCTTCATGATTTATTTTTTTTACTTTTTGGCCACATGGTACCAGTAAGAGTTTAAAACTACTTTCACCCCTGTTAATTACACTAACTGTCACTTGCTGTTGGTCACCAGCTCCACAAGTCGCGGGTTAGTTAGTTCTACTAGTCATGGAAGGGTATGCCTTAGTGAAGAAAAATAACTGATTGAATTTAACAACAAATCTTTATCACTTGGTAGTTTATAGTGTTTGTGGAACTGTTGTATAAACTGTTGTATATTATTGTTTAAGGGTTATTACATAGAGGTTAGGTCTCATTCTTTGATGGACCCCAGTTTGAAAACCCTTAAAGAATTCTTGTACAGTAGAACCATTAATGTGTGGTTTTACACAGAACCTTAAAGGGTTCTTACTGAGGAACAAACCAGTGAGGCGTCACTTCTTTTGGCCACATAAGCAACACTAACCTGTCAAAGCCCTGGAGTTTATTGCTGGTTCTTTGGTTCTCCACATTGTGAATGTTCATCGTTGAACTTGACAACACAGATTCAAACAGTTGAGAGAAAGATCAGAATGTGGATTTGCTAGTAAAGCACCTAAAACTGAGAACTTTATAAATAGTGTTAGGCTTTAAACTCCACCAAAAAAGTCAGGGATTTCAAAATGCGCAGTGAAGAAATAAATAGTGTTTAGTTTCTCTTTTTTTTCCCCCTCATTGTGTGCACTTAACTCAACTATTGATTTAGTAAAGATAAGTAAGGCAAGATATACTAAGAAAGCCAACAGGAGTTGAGGTTCACACAGCCCTTAGAGAGCTGTAAAAAAATCCCTTTAAAACACAACTTTAATGTTTTCGACTCTTATTGTTAATGTTATGCGCCGGTAGGGAATAATACAACTCGGAAGAAGTATTAATTTGCTGAGAGGAGTGTTTCTTTCCGTTTTTCTTTAAAAGGTCAGTGCATTGTAAAATAAACAAATTGCTTTAATAAATCTGAACACACCACACAAATCCACACACACACACACACACACACACACCATGTGCTGTACTCTCCCTCTCTCTGTGTGCCAAATATCTATTGATTTTCATGCATATTTAACACATCACAGCTCCACTGAGAGTTCCAGCGAATCGTGGTTTTCCGAATTGTTGAAGCAGGAACGCTGTTGCTTTAAGCCGGGAGCCAGGATGACCCCGAGGCCAAAGCACTTTTCCTCCATGCTTAAGGCGCCTTCCTTTGAATTCCAGTGCGGCTCTGTGGCTGTTCTCTCGGGCTGATTCAATTTTTCTGATAAGATCTCAACGCCGCGCCGAGGATGTGGGAAGCTGCTGGTGGTCCTCAAGCCAAGGCCATCACTCTGTGTCCAGCTTTTCCCACCGGCTCAGATCACTCCTTTGTGATAAGAGTGCTGGAACTAGCCATTTTTGGTAGCGTATTTGTTTATATCTATGACCGGAAATCATGAACACAATATTTCAGTCCTGACTCAGTTCATTTCTCTCACTTATCAGTTCCGGGTAAATCTGGAACTCCTGCAGTTTTTGAAACGAGTTCCAACTTTTGATTAAACGAATCAAGCTCCATATTTGATAAAGTTCACAAAACGCCAAAGAAAGCAGGATGAATACAGTTGAAGTGACACACACGTAGTGATACATTCTTACACATCTGCGTTTAGAGAACAGAACTAACTTCTGACATTAGGCTAAAAGTTTATATAAAACACAGGCATGTTTCAAGTACACAAAATTCTGACCTTCAACTGTTCATGATTTTTCATTTGTGAAAAAACTATTTTGAAGTTTTTTCCGTAAATCCCACATCAAAGGAGACTTATTTTGGAAGAGTGTTAGTTCAGTGGGTTAAAGCTGTGGGTTACTAGAGATTTATATTAATGCCTCCTTCTGATCAGGGTATTCACATTCATCAGAAGGTCGGTGGTTCTCCACCAAGGTGCCACTGTTGGCGTTTTCACTGTGCTGTAATAGATATGTGACGACTTCTTTTCTTTGGATGGGTTTGCCAGCCACTAAGTTCCATTACAGCCAACTCTTACACCCTTCTTCCATACAGTATCTGACTTCTTCTTCTTTTTGATCTGAAATCAGATTTCTCATCTAAAAATAATGAAATTTCTTTTTCCCAAGAAGATCTGGCAGCTTTGGAAGGATAAGGCACACAGAAGGGATCTGAATAAGCCAAATAAGGAGCTCGGGAAATCCACAGAAGCCGACTCTGAACACGAGGAATTTTCTCAGTGTAAATACTGATGTAACTTTTGGCCTTGTGTCTTCATTGTCCTGACGTGGAAAATTAATGTTCTTCAGGGACTAAATGCTTTCATCACATTTGGAATCTGACCCCAAAATGTCTGGTTATGGATTCAGATCCATGCCCTGCTTAAACAGAATCTAAAACACACATTGTACATGTTAACGTTAATCTTGTTCAGAAGTTAGGGTATTTTTGTGCCAAGTTGATGTCAGCAGGGAACATTAATAGCAATGATAATCAGGTTTCAGTGTTAGTCACTCGTTGTATACATCTAATTTTCCTAAACTAAGCTCCCCTCCTTGTGAGAAGATAAGAAAACTAAATCTGTTCATGGGTTTAGCTTTCTGAGCGGATCATCAATGAATGGAAAAACTGTAGAACCGAAAAAACCGTACTTTAAGATGGTTTGACCCTATTCATGGTCTAAACTTCTAAAGGATTGCGACATTGTTCTTTACTAATGATCATTTTGCTCCTTCAGCCTTGAAGGTCAGAGTCAGTTTTCCCACAAGTGGCCACGTCTTATAACAGTGATCACTGCGGAGAAGCTCCCGGGGTCTTAGTGTCCAGCCCAAATATTTAATTTAACGGGGCAAGATGGCTTAATTTAATCGTCCTACGAGATCCAGTCTCTCCAGTGAGAAGGACTCATGAGGGCATAAATTAATCTTACCCTGAAACCTCTTTCTTTTTTTTCAGGTCCGTCATTGAGTTTGAGATAGGCAAAGATTTGTCATTGTTTTTTTTTGTTTTTTGTTTTTTTTTAAAAGGAAGCGCCATCAATAATACACATATAGTAGGACAATAAGAAATGTGGAGGACAAACATTTGGTGGAAAATAAGCGACGTTCTCCATGTTCCACTAAACAACTCGAGGTATCCGATGATGTGTGTATGTGTGTGTTTGTGTGCTGGAGATTTGTAGTTCAGCACCAGAGTGTTTTATCAGGATAGAAGATTGTGTGCCTTGAAATACCACCTACTGACCGAGTGATTTATGGCATCGAGGAAGTCTAAGTTGATTCACGGCGAATTAAAGGTTTCAAATGAAAGTTGTTATCTGGGAAAGAAACCCTCGTCTGGCAACCCGCTCTCTGTCTCTCTCTTTCTCACGAACTTGTCAGCCAGTGTTTGATTTATGGCGTGTCATATCAGATGGCGGGAACGCCCAGGGACTGGGTGTGAGGTATGAACGTCTTTCGGTAGGGGGTGTAGGAAGAATAAATGAAGTCCCTGAGTTACGGCGAGATGGCTCACATCATTATCAAGCGTCCCAGGCCACGTCTGCACGCTGAGGCAGAAATCCTGATGACTCTGTCAAAGGAAAGCTAGTTAATGTTACCAGCTAAGCATATTAGCCCTGTGTTTTGATGGCTGACGATGCACCGTGCCTTCATAAAAATAAATAAATTAAAAAAAAAACACTTCTGTTGACAAGTCATTAAAGTAAAATGAGCTTCAGTGTTCCTGCGACATGACTAGCAAAATAAGTTGCGTTATTCCCTCAATATACTGTATGTGCATGTGTGTGTGTGTGTGTACAGTATGCAATTCGAGCTGTAGATAAAAGGAGAAGTTTTGATTTATTTCCCAGCTGCTCGCATGTGCACAATCCTCTTATAATTAATGTTATATCACTGCTTAATCCATGCTTCTAAATTACTGTAATCTCAATCTTTATGCGACCTTTATAAAATATCACATAATCGCTTGCTAAGGCAATCAGTAGGTAGGAGTTAGCGAAACCTTCTCACTGCTAGACCACATAAAGAGTCTGGATTCCTATTGGCCAGAAGGTTGATTAATTTTCTGTAACAGCAGTAACTCTGACAGTACTAGAGATTTATATTAATGCTTTCCTTCTGATCCTTGGTTATTCACAGCGATGTGTATTGCGACTGTTGCACAGGGAAAAAAAGATTTAAAAAATGTTTAATTAATGATACAGTGACATGCTGGGTTTTTTTTTTTTTTTTTTTGGAAGGTGTAGATTGATTAGAAGGAGTCTCCAGTGTGAGTGCAGTGTAATAGTATCATTATGATGGAGGAAGAGGTTTAGGGTTTTGTGGGTTCTTGATAAAAAGAGAAAAAGCCTATTTATTAACTTTTTCAAGAGTCTTTTGTTTATAGCTGCTACAACATGCATAAGAACAGAACTAACTTCAAAGGCATTAAATGTAACTTTAATTGTAATTAAAATGCCATACTTCCTATTGTATAGGAGGACGAAAACCACTTGGGGACAAGCTTTCATTGGAAATTAAAGAGCTTGTTCTTATTGGTCATTAATCTTGTTTTTTT
Organism: Clarias gariepinus; assembly: GCF_024256425.1. NCBI lineage: Eukaryota > Metazoa > Chordata > Actinopteri > Siluriformes > Clariidae > Clarias > Clarias gariepinus. The sequence goes on along the minus strand of NC_071103.1, from coordinate 2,168,591 downwards.
CCCTGGCGCAGACCTGGCAACCCAGCTCATCACGGTCAGACTCCCGGTTAAAGCTTTTAAACAAAGTGGGTTTCAGAAGCTGACATTTCAGCTCAAAGCCCGAGTATGCTTTGCAATTTGCAGCTTAAACCCTTGAAGTGACTCTGCGTCTCCAGATGATCATTATTCATGCGCTTAAGAAGTTCTCCGGCAAATCTGAAATGCAAATGCAATGTTAATCAGGCCGAGGGTTCACACCTGAAAGTGTCCCGTCATATCAGGGGTCACCGACAAATTGGACAAAGCCTCCAGAGTAAACAGCCCTCGATGCCTCATTAGGAGTCCAGCGGGTCCAACGCTGCCAGATGAAACGGATCGTCTGCAGCTTGATGTCGAGCCGTGAAAATGCAGGAAGGGTTAAAAAAAAAAGTCAGCGTGTGATTTCTTAATTATTCTCATTTTCCTGCCTCCATTTGCATCTCGTTATCATATCTGAAGATGTTTGTTAAAATGGAGGAAAAGGTCGTCTGGTTCGAGCGTTGTGAGTTACTGAGCAGGAAAGAAAACCACCTCGGGTTAAGACAACACACGAAGGAGAAAAAACCAACAGGGATAAAGAGGAAATGATCGAAAAACATCACAGTCGTGTTTTAAAGGTTCTTTCAGGGGGTTAGCCGATCTAACGTCGTAGAAATGTGCGGTTTGTGGTTTTCTCTGAGGTTCAGCTTCAACACCAAATGTTATTCTAAAACTTAGTAAAAAGAGTGTAAAAATTTTAAAACATTAAAAAAAACATCAAAGTTTATTAATCTGCAAAAAAAAAAAATCTAAATCAGCCTCCCATCAGCCACTGCAGCACAACAATCACGAAGGGACAAAAAGAAATACCAGAGGGCATATAATTAAGTTAAAATAAGTTAAAATAAATTAAGGAACTACTAAGAAGAATAAAAGTTGCTATTAAAAATACCACGAGATTATTTTTTAAAAAAAAAGGTAAGAAATAAGACATATTAGGAAAAACAGAGTTCAAACAATTATATGCATAGAATTTATATTAATACAGTATATAGTTCATTTAATGAATGCAAAATTAGGGGGAAAATTACCAAAGTTCCTTTTTTTTCGCAGATAATTTTTTTGTTATTTAAGTAAAATCACCATGAAAAGTTCACAGGGATAAATACATATATAATTATATAGCTATTAAGAAGTTCAGTAAAGCCCGAACCCACAGGTCCTCTGAGAGGAAACAGGAAGTGGCAGTTCTGCAGGACTACACCAGCATTAGCATTAGCGGATCATTAGCATCAATTCCATCTGATACACAGACTGGAGAGAAAGATTTCCACAATCTGACTTATAGATCAGTGGGCCGTGTAAATTAAAGTCTTGAGAACGTCCTTTAAAACATTTACAAAGTTCATTTCCTCGTCCAGCAAACAGATCAGCAGAACGGGTGTGTCAGGGCCATGGGATACTCCGTTCATCCCAATGACGGACAAATAAAAACTTTTATAACGATTTCTACAACCAAAATGATTCAGTTCGTTAGAAGTTTAATGAACAAATAATAAAGACTAGAAAATAGAAAAGAAATGTATACATGTTTTTTAAGAAAAAAAAACAATCAATTAAAATATTTTTTTTAAAAAGAAAAAGAAATTACATTCGAAAATGTTTTTAAAAGAAGAAAAATAAATAAATAAAAAGAAGTAATTAAAACATTTTTAAAACAGGAATGACATAATATTTTTTAAGAAGAAGAAAAAAGGAATAAGCTCTAATCATCAAAACAAAAAAAGCTTTAAAAATTTCACTTTGCATGTAAAGAATCTGAAAGATCTGAGAGTTTTACTTTTAAAGTTAAATAATGAAAGACAATTATATTTTTAACAATACTTAAAATTTCTGACTGTTCTTAGCAAAGCTAAGAATAGCTATTGTGATCTTTATGAAATGCTGTGTCTCACTGATTCTCTATTTTTGCACAAACCGATACAAACTTCATATCACAATGGAGAGCAGCGTCTCCTGACTGTGCCTCTCCTGACTGTGCCAATTTAAAAAATGGAGAAGATTGTTCAAACTATTTGGACGTTATTATAAGCTGTTAAGAAGCAGTTTCCTTATAAGAACAACTGAGATGTACAGTACTGTACAATAGCAATTTTGATGCGAAATCCCACTAACAAATTTTCAATTCAATTCAATTTTATGTGTATAGCCCTTTTAACAATTGTCATTGTCGCAAAGCAGCTTTATACACTCTAAATAAAATAACAAACAGTATATCTAACCTGCTCACAATAACCACAATTTTAAGAGTATGCATACCAACCTAAATATCCAGCAATATTAGACACCGCGCTTAATGACAAAAAACGACTATCTGTAGGACTAATGGTTCATGAGAGAGAGGTCTCTGAAGCAGCATAGCGCTTCCTAAGTATTCCTAAGTAAGCCGTTTCAAGCTGCAAGAGCGAGGGTTTCTACAGCAAGTCAGGCCAAAACATGTCCCATGGCCACACACTCAGAATCCCAGCCTGGCTTGCAGATCTTGGGCAAAAAACTCTCCCCCTTTTCGTCTTACACAGTTACACTTCCTCCACTCTTTTTACACACATGCGCACACACAATGAAAACACTGTTTTATCGGAAAAATAAACATGAAATCTCTCTAATGACACTCAACTGAGTGACACACTAACGAAATCACTGCTGTAAAGTAAAAATAAAACAAATTAACCTGCGAAAGTAGGAGGGGTCTGTGTGTGTGTGTGTGTGTGTGGCACGGTGCTTGAAGACACACGCACACAGACACAAAGAGCAGGCTGATACAGAGAGAGAAAATAGATCTTTAACCTCTCTAATAAGACTTGCTTTTGCTTAACACACGCGCTGTACACACACACACATACAAACATAAATACACACACGCATATAAAAAAAGATGTTTCACACACACATGTAGTCACAGTGTTATAGTAAACAGTACACGCATGCATGAATGCTGATTATACCAATAAGAGACGCACACTAAGGCCCAGCAGGGAAGATGATTACCCACAATTTCGCAGCACAAGAGAGAAAAAAAACAGCTCAGTTGTGATACATGATACTCGGTACTTGTAAACCAAGACTTGCTCGTTTTTCAAGTTAAAATGTATTGAAAATCTTTGCTCGTCTTGCAGAATACTCGCAAAACTCTGTTAGAAAGTGCTTGTCCATTGGGTTTAAAAACATGAGTATGTAAACATTATAAAAACATATGTATGAGGTAGCCATCATCTGTATCAGTAGGATTTGGCTGTAGAGACTCCATTTGTCAGTACACATGTGTGTAATGGTCCAAAATTTTTCATGTGGATATGAGTGAATTCTATAAACCCAAATGTGTTGATTTAGGGCGTCAATTGGACATGCCCTACTCCATGTTTGTGTGCATGTTTGATGGATGAAGTAGACCTTGCCTGTGGGAGAAGACCTTTCCTTAGGCAGCTAAGACTCTAAGGTGTTGATTTGGTAGTCTGAGGATCTGGGTTCGATCCCTGCTTTTGGTGCCAATTCCAAGTCTCGTTAGAAAAAAGTCATACAGTCCTACTCATCATTAGCACTTATGGTTAAGATGTGTTCTTAGGCTTCTAAAAAAGGAAATTTATTTAAACAATATACTGTAGAACCACAGTTGTTGGTACCCCTGATGTTAATACTTCGTACAACTCCAGGAAAAGCACTTGGGCTCCTTCGTTTACAAAATTAGTGAATACAGATAAAGAGATCTTTGACCATTCCTCTTTGCACAATCTTTCTAGATCATCCAGAGTCCTGGGTGCTCTCTCATTCCCTCTCCTCTTCAGCTTACCCTTACAGGTTTTCTGTTGACTGAGATGGCCAGCTTAATTTTGTCTGCTGAACCATTTTTGTGTATATTTCACCACATTTTGGGTCATTATCTTGCTGAAAGACCCAATGATGACCGATCTTCAGCTTTCTGACAGAGGTTTTGATTTAAAATGTGCTGTTTTTTTTTTCCAGAGAGTTCATGATGTCATGCACCCTAACAAGGTTGCCAGAGCCTTTGGAAGAGAAACAGGTACACAGCATCACAAATCCTCCACCATATTTCACAATGGGCATAAGTTACTGTTCCACATACTCATCTTTAGTTTTACGCCAGACCCAGACAGTGTTTGTTGCACTTAGTCTCACCTGACCACAGCACATGGTCCCAGTTGAAGTCCCGGCAAACTCCAGACATTTAAGTTTGCGATTGTGTGTAAGAAAAGGTTTTTTCCTTGGATGCCTCCCAAACAGCTTGTTGGCATGTAGATAGCATCTAATGGTTGTTATGGAGACTTTGTGACCCCAAGATGCCACTTTTTGATGCAGTTCTCTAACAGTGAGCTTTGAAGATTTTTTTTACTTCTCTTACTATCCTCCTCACTGGGCATGGTGGCAAGATAAACTTGAGGAAAAAAGGTGCAGGATTACTGGTATATTAATTACAGTTTTGTTCCTAGAGCTCGTTTGTAAGTTCAATTTGTTTGTAAGTCCAACAAACATTGTCCAAACTGTTCCATGATGTTCCATGATCTTAGAATTACCAGCTTCATTGCTGCTGCTGTTACACTTGCTTCTGGACATCCTATACAGTACAATAGTGTACACTACACCACAGCCACTTGCAGAGGATGCACGCTGCACGCATGTGACAATGTACCCTGATTGTGTTTACAAAATGCATAGAACAATCCAAATTGATGTATTGTGCCTTCCAGTGTTTACTGATTCAGTCATTGTAAGGACATGAGAGTAATTTCATGTTTTTTTTGTTTGTTTTTTTTTAGAAAAAACTAAACACAGTGACTGATACAGTATCTCATCATCCAGTACTGAGGAGCAAGAGGAAGATGAGAAGCATTAAGTTGGAAGGCTTTATTCTAAGGAAGCATTGTTACGAAAGTCTTAAATTCGATTTTGTGGCATTATTTCCCTCCGTTATATTAAAATGACTTTACTTGGTTACATTTGCTCATTTATTTTAAGCTATTGAGACTTTTAACAACTCACATAAAGTGGTGATATGTGGTAAAAACAAACCTGATTTAGTACCACTTTACTTGCTTTAAATTCTATTCAACAAACAATTTTTACTAAAATAACTGGCTTCGGGGCATTCGTTTAAAATTAAACTAAAAAAATCTTTTAAAAAAATCTTTTTTATATTGGGAGAACTTTCTACAACAATCTTGAGATTGTTGTTTTTAAGATTGTCCCCAAAGAGGACCATAAGTCCTAAAAGTTCTGCAGACTCACACAGGTTTGTGTGTGTGTGTGTGTGTTCCACTTTGTCCCCATTTGTGACCTAAATAATGCATGTCCCCAAAGTGAAGTAAAAGTTTCAGGTGTTTAAAAAAGGTTTTTATCAAAAGTCCTGAGTGATAACATTCATCTACGGCTCTCAAATAACACAAATCACTGTTTATTATTTTAATACTCGCTCTGGAAAGCAGTGTCCCCAAAAGTAGTAAATATGTCATACGTCCCCATTTTCCTTCTATGCAGGTGTGTGTGTGTGTGCGTGTGTGTGTGTGTGTGTGTGTGTACAATCAAAAGACCATTTAAAAAGATCACTGTAAGTACAATATCGACCTTCATGTTCACTATGAATGTGTGTGTGTGTGTGTGTGTGTGTGTGTGTGTGTGTGTGTGTGTGTGTGTGAACTTTTGCCTGCGGCTGGAGTTTCATCTCCATGTCAGCAAACCGAGTCCTCGGATCACTGGCAGCGCAATCACCATCAGCCTGGAGACAGCTAATGAGGAAAGGAAATGATTTAAACTAATGATAAACTAAACAATCAGCTAACAGCGCCATGGTGAAAGTAACCGAGCTTTAACGAGGATCTGCCTAATATACCGTGGAAGGATAGATAATTAGCCATTATTAGCATGTCAGTGCTACATCAGCAGGGTCAGCATCCATTCGATTAGAATTTAAATTGTACAAAAAATTTTGTAAAGTGAATATAATAAGGAGTGGGACACAAAAACAAAAAAAGAAGAAAAAATAGAAAAGTGAAAGATAAGTAGAGGAAAATTTTTTTTTTTAATTAAAAATTAGGAAGTTATTAAATTGTGGAGATGAAAACTGATTATTAAATGAAAGAAAATATATATTTTATATTTTTTTAATGTTAATTTTTTTAACATTTAAATGTTTTTAAAAGTAAGAAAAGAAATTAAAAAAAGGAAAAAGGGGAAAATAAAAACGTACATTTAAATAAAAATAAAAATTTTATACTTTTTAAAAAAGAAATAAAAACAATACATACATTTATACTAAATATCATATCAGGTAATTAGAATTTAAAGGTAGGGATGTTATTTTAAGGGAATAAAGATAAGAACAAACTGTAAAATTAATATATAAATAAGGTTAAAAAAAGTAACAGAAATATTAAGACATGTATTAACAGAAGGATAGCACTTAAAATAATAATAATAATAATAATAATAATAATAATAATTATTATTATTATTATTATTATTAAGGAAACATTTTGAAAAGGGAAAATAAAGGTAAAAACATAAAAATATATTTAAATGAAAAAATAAATTAAATTGCTACAATTATTTTTAATTAGATATGTATTGTAAATTCTGATTATTTTAATCCATAAGAAAAATATTATATTATTAAATTAACATGAATAAAATACTATTATTATTTATAAAACACTTTTTTTATGAAAACTATGAAAACTTTTTTAATTTCTTATTTTTGTTGTTGTTGTTGTTGTTGTTGTTTTAGCATTCATCTCATCAGCTATAAGTGTATTCCTGAACACGCTTCATCCTCTGAGGATGTTCGAGTTAAACATTGACCACTGATTTTAATTTCCATTTCCTCTCCCTCACGTGTGCAGCCGTGCGTGGCTAATTCACATCACGCCAAAAACGCTAAACGCTGCCGTATATTCAAAACGTCATGGATCGCTGAAACCTGCCAACATTAACACAATTTTGTGTCTTTATGTGTGTGTGTGTGTGTGTGTGTGTGTGTGATATTTAAATGCATAGCTCAGAGTCCATAAGTCACCTGCACCTCCTGGGGGACGCGGTGCAATTTAAATAAACACGTCGTTAATTGTGACGTTGGAGCAGAAATCCCCAGACGTGTTTATTACGCAGACGTTGATCAATCTACAACGGTGTGAATGCACTTAACCGCGCGGCACAGAGTCAGTCTGAACACACCGGTGACTTTTTTTATTCTCTGTGGCTTGTGATTTTACTTAAAAATATTACTATTATTAAATACCTTAATAAGTCTGTATTATACCAGACTTATCATGTGTCGCGCCCGCAGGGTTAGGGTTAGACACACACACACACACAAACACAAATGCTCATGTGGTCTAGTTTTCTAATGTCAGTAAACATTTATATGACATGGAAGGAGTCTCCAGTGCCAGCGCATTGTAACAGTCAGACATTACAGTAAAGCTGTAACTTTAAAGCTACATCGACGCTCACTGGTGCTTGACCTTTGACCTGCCTAGTATTTTCTTGTTTCACAATCAGACAAATAAAGCACAAATTAAAGAAACTATCATAAAATTTTGTTTACATATATAACGTGTTCGGCTTTGCACTAGCTTTGCTCTTAAATTATATAACTGTACAAGTTACTTATATTTCCAAAGACATAAATAATCTTTAAAAAAAAAATTTCAAACATAAACCTTCCTTTATAAAGTCTTTTTACATGTTTAACTATAAATCATAGATGATATTATGAGAAACATCTGTTTATATCATCTAATCTATGACTAATCTCAGCTCAGATGTTGCAGTATGTAGGAAATAAACTACTTTATTACAGTACACATTGATAATTATTGATATTTTCAATTATTAAAAAAATATTATATTAACAAGGCGCTTTCTTGCTTAAAATTGTTGTTTTTGCACGATTTTAGAATCCTTAGATTAGCTTTACCTTTAGGCATTTGGCAGATGCTCTTATCCAGAGCGACTCACATGTTTATCTCATTATACATCTGAGCAGTTGAGGGTTAAGGGCCGCGCTCAAGGGCCCAACAGTGGCAACTTGGTGGTTGTGGGGTTTGAACCTGGGATCTTCCGAACCGTAGTCCAATGCCTTAACCACTGAGCTACCCCTGGCCCCACCTTTTCATAACTAACTGTATATTATAAATAGTTTCATCAACTTTAGAGACACACAGTCTAAACCTAACTGTCTCAAATTGTGTTAGATTAACAATTATTTGACTAATAATGTACAAACTCGTGCATTGATAATGATACTGTAAGCTTAAAAGTTGTCCATGTTGGTTTAAAATCAGTCATTTGTTTCTTTCCTTTGGTGACTTCATACCAACACACAGGGTTCATTACGGCGATTACTGAAACTCTGTACATTTTGGCTTCATCCTAAATGCTCTAATTCATTTCCTATTAAAGTGCAGTTTCTGTAGCAAAACGTTATTCTATAAGCTCTCCTGTAACGCCATACGGTTATATACTGATGTATTACAATACACTACACACACACACACTACACACACAATGCTTCCAGAAATAGAAAGAGAGCAAGAACGGACTAGCGGTTGGTGATGGTGTGCGTCCAGCCGAGAGGTTCTCCATCACACTGATTGCACGCTGAATTAAAGAAGCTGCTCGCTGCGCCGTCGTCCGTCTTGTGTGGACGCCGGCGGATGATGAAGCGTCTGCTGCTGCTGTGATTTATGAGCTGAACATCATCACATTCCTGAGAAAGGAGAAATCATCTGAAGAAAACGGAGGGAAACATACAGGCAGAAATCACACAAGCTAGCACTGGGATTCAGAGCAGAGTCGTCTCGCTATAACATACAAAACACATTTGATATATAACCTTATGGAACAAAGACATTTAGACATGTTCAGTTTAGATAAATGAATAACGCGACATCGGGACTGCAATAATGTTTTTTTCTGATTTTGGTATATTGTGATAAATTATTGCCGTGATGTCGATATATTGCGAAAGATTCGTGTGATATTGACATTTTGCATGAAAGTATTGTTGTAATATTGATACTGCAATAAATTGTTGGGGTATTGATATGTTGTGATAATTAATTGTTGTATCAAGATTTTATTATACATTAAACGATACTTTATTGTTGTGATGTCGATGCTGAATTAAATTAATGTTACATCGATATGTTGTGACAAGGTATTGTTTTAATATTGTATATTCTAATAAATCATTGTGATAGTGATATTTTGTAAAAGATTACTGTTGTGGTATGAATATTGCAATTAATTATTGTTGCATTATCAATATACTGTGATAAAGTATTGAAGAATCACATTTGCAGTAAAGAATTATTGTAGTATAAAGATGCAACTAATGATTGATTACACTTTTCTGACATTGTGGACTGTTTGAGGATCTTTTTTTTTATATAATTTCATTGGTTAGCAGCCAGGTGGATGCTTGTACAGAATCGTACACATTGTTTAACTTCTGGTAAATACAGAATATTTATTATAGACTTTTTCTCTACAAAGGTGAAATATTTCAGTAATTGATCTTTTTTTAGAAAAGAAAAGAACCATGTGCATGTGAACGTGCAAGGCCTTTCAAAATTCAAGCAGTTTGACGGAACCCTAAATAAACCACTTGAGTGACAGGTGGAGGTCACATGATCATGTAGTCATAGTAACCGCTCAGGCAGAGTAACAGTCTATCGGCACTTATCAAAGGTTTTCCCCAAAATAGAAAAAAATAATATAACGTTGTAGTGAACATGGACCAGAATTTAATTCCAGCGCAGTAATTTGAAGTAAACGATAAGGAACACGTCCAATTAAGAAGCGAGCAGTAACGTTAATTGGAGCGGAATGTGAAAACGCTTCTGTGTTTTTGTATTTATTGCACAGATCTCACTAATAAAGCAGCAGCGCAGCGTGTGAGGTTTTAATCTGTTTCTTAATTCAGAGTAGCTGGAGGTGGCAATTACATCAGCTTCAGTGTGCTGATGTGAGGAAAACACACACACACACACACACACACTCTCAAACAGCAGAAATGTACTGTGAACAGCGAATATGTACAGTAGACATCATCTTATCTCCTCTGATGTGCATGAGGCTGCATTTAGTATTTATATCTGCATGAGATCTTGTGCATTTAATGCTACAATAAATTATATTTACAGTAAAGTAGCTATAAAGAGAGGGTACGTTGGGAATTTTAAAATTAAAAGGACGAAACTGCGAAGGAAACATTTACAGCTTTACACCTGACACTGGAGACTCCTTTCATGAACAGAAAACTCTGACACCTCTGACAAAGGAGCTGTTACTATGGCAACAATAACGTATCAGAACAAGTGCACTGGGATACCCCACACTGCTGTCAGAGCTGCTGATCTAGAGTATTAATCAACACCTCTTCGCTTTGACCAATAAGAATATGTGGTAGGAATGTGGTGAGCTGCGATGTAGTGGCACACGCTTGCTGAGATGCTGAGCGTAACAGCTGGAAGCCAGATGCAGAATCGAACAGGCGGAAAAGTAAATTTTTATGCAAATTTGGTGACAATTTGACAAATGAGCAAACAACACCTGAGAACACGGTCTGAGGAAATTATAACACTGGGCACTTACACTCAGCCCCAGGAGCTCAATAAATAAATAAATAAATAAATAAATAACAGTCATTCTATATAAAGAATGCACTGTGAACTGTCTATACTACAGTGTGTGCATGCCTACTGGTTCTTTAATTCTTTATTTAAAACTCTTAAAATTTTTTATTTTTTTTTAAGTTCTACATAGACCATCGTGTTCCCCTATCCTTTACTGCCACCCTTATCTATCCAAAAAAACTGTAACTAACCCTAAAAAACAGCCTGTAAACACTTGAACATGTAGAACAAGTTTGTTTCCTTCTGTTTCTTTGCTTTGGGAACTGTTTAAGATTCTACGGGTTCCAAACAGAACCCATTTTATTGGGCTTGTATTGGGCAAGTATCTTTATTCACTGAACCTTTAAGAGTGTGTTCTCCTAGAAGGACTTTGACATCTTCAAATTTAAAATGTCCCGCTTTCTGTATAAGATTAAGGCTGGAAATAAATACTACTTTTGGAAGCTAGGAAGTATTAACAGAAGTCTTTAGTTTGGTACAGATTCAGAAAACATGAAACACTTTTTTCACAAAGTTTTCTTTGTGTAACTTGAAAACAGAACCAACAGATTGAAGAACCCTCGATTATTCAATGACCCACAAAAACTCTTATTTTGCTTAGACTAAAGTTTTGAACTAAAGATTCTATAATTGTCTCTTTAGGGGAAACTAAGAACCCGTAATTATAGACTTAACCCTTGACCGACCCCCTATGCCCTTGCTAAAGGGGGTCTACCATTGAATTCCAAAGACTGTTGAATTGTTACCATGCAACTTGATGTGTATAAGTGATCTCCATTCATGATTTTTTTTTTCCCATCCACATTTCTTCTACAAAGTTCCATGGGTCAGAACTGTCGTGTCAGGTTTTGATAAGGCTTGAGGGGTTCTTAAGCCAGTTCCAGTCATTTCAACTTTCCTTAGTTGTTGTCTTTGTTTGACACAGCCCAATAATGTAACCCTTGTGAAATGGCAAGTTATTTTATTAGCCAGGCAGTGCAGAACCCTTTATTTAAAACTTATTTTAACTTATAGTTGGGAACGTTCGGAAAAAGTACAACCCTTAAGGCTTTTCTGGTTGTCTCTTGGGGAAACTTTAAAGATTCTATGTGGAATCCACAAACAAACTGTTTAGGTCTAAGTGGAAACCAATTAGTAGGCTATGAACCCTTTGTGTTTTCCTTTGGCCACTTCACTTCACATCTATAAACACTGATCCGATGAGACGTAATAACAACTCGGGTCGATCATATTGGACCAGGTGAGGATGTGATCATGTGAGACACATTAAGACCCTTACAGGGACGTGGATAGGAAGCAGTATGAACTTGATAAATGCACATTTTTCCACCCGTTCCCTCTGCATTCTTCAATATTTTTAGGACACTGTGGGAACTCACTGGCCTCTGTGTGACAGAAAGACAGAGGATTTATAAAAATTAAAAATGATACTGATGAATGAAATTCTGCCTTCTGTAGCTCTAACAGTTGTTTAAATTCTGAAATAAACCTCTAAACAGCTCCTAAGAGAGTTTTTTTTCTGCCCAAATCCGATTATTTTTAGCGAAGCTGCCGAGGTGAACTGATGCAATCGTCTGCAAATCCCCCAAGCCCTGATGACCGCTTTTTGAGGTCGTTCATGTCTCCAGACGCCAGAGTGTGATGGGTTCTGACAGGACCATCCTCCAAATACACACACACAGGCTGGAGGCTGGTCATTGAATATTCTACATTTCTGCTCTCCAAGCTAACCCTTTAAAATTGTTAGAACTCTAATGAACGGTTCATTTTGTCCTTCTGGAGTAAAAGTGTTTCTATGTGAAACCCAACAACAGTTTGTTTAATCTATTAGAATGATTCTACGCAGAACTTCTTTACGAGATGTCATGATCGGGGTGTTGTGGCAGGTGTTGAACGCCGTGGGCGGAAGGAGCAGGCATAGAGGCAGAGGGGTGGTGTTAACAAAAAAAAAAAAAAAAAAAAAAAAAAGAGTCTTTTAATAAAGGTTAAACAAAGTATAAATAAAGAGACAAACAAAGGAACAAACAAACTCAAACCATACTTAACTTTGGGCTAACAGGGGCTCTCTGGCAAGACACAGACAGGGGAACAAACACACGCCCTGTGGCGAGACCCAGGCAAAGGGAGACACGCAACACGCCCTGTGGCGAGACCCAGGCAAAGGGAGACACGCAACACGCCCTGTGGCGAGACCCAGGCAAAGGGAGACACGCAACACGCCCTGTGGCGAGACCCAGGCAAAGGGAGACACGCAACACGCCCTGTGGCGAGACCCAGGCAAAGGGAGACACGCAACACGCCCTGTGGCGAGACCCAGGCAAAGGGAGACACGCAACACGCCCTGTGGCGAGACCCAGGCAAAGGGAGACACGCAACACGCCCTGTGGCGAGACCCAGGCAAAGGGAGACACGCAACACGCCCTGTGGCGAGACCCAGGCAAAGGGAGACACGCAACACGCCCTGTGGCGAGACCCAGGCAAAGGGAGACACGCAACACGCCCTGTGGCGAGACCCAGGCAAAGGGAGACACGCAACACGCCCTGTGGCGAGACCCAGGCAAAGGGAGACACGCAACACGCCCTGTGGCGAGACCCAGGCAAAGGGAGACACGCAACACGCCCTGTGGCGAGACCCAGGCAAAGGGAGACACGCAACACGCCCTGTGGCGAGACCCAGGCAAAGGGAGACACGCAACACGCCCTGTGGCGAGACCCAGGCAAAGGGAGACACGCAACACGCCCTGTGGCCAGACCCAGGCAAAGGGAGACACGCAACACGCCCTGTGGCGAGACCCAGGCAAAGGGAGACACGCAACACGCCCTGTGGCCAGACCCAGGCAAAGGGAGACACGCAACACGCCCTGTGGCCAGACCCAGGCAAAGGGAGACACGCAACACGCCCTGTGGCGAGACCCAGGCAAAGGGAGACACGCAACACGCCCTGTGGCGAGACCCAGGCAAAGGGAGACACGCAACACGCCCTGTGGCGAGACACAGGCAAAGGGAGACACGTAACACGCCCTGTGGCGAGACACAGGCAAAGGGAGACACGTAACACGCCCTGTGGCGAGACACAGGCAAAGGGAGACACGTAACACGCCCTGTGGCGAGACACAGGCAGGAGGAGACACAAAACACGTCCTGTGACGAGACACAGGCAGGGGGACAAACAGAACAGGACATAAACGAGGCGTGGAGCTGAAACTAGACACTAGAGAGACACGGGAGACACTAGAGAGACACGGGAGACACTAGAGAGACACGACGAGGGCTAAAGACATGGCAATCAGCTAGGCATGGCTTTTAGCTAAACATGGTTAAGCTAAGCTTAACCATGGCAGTCAGCTACACATACACCTAGCTAAGCATGTCTTTAGCCCCAACATGCACTAAGCTATACTTACCTAATAGCTTAAACACAGTAGGGAATAGGGGCACAGAAACACAGACAAAGGATACCCAGTGGCTAGGCGAGGCAGCCCTCCAAGACTAAGCGAGGCGGCACTCACAAGCTAGTCGTTACTCCCCAGTCAGGAGGGACAGCACTCTAAAACTAGGCGCACTGGGACAATAGGGGGAGAGGAAACACAGGACAAGGGATACCCAGTGGCTAGGCTAGGGGACCATCAAAGGCTAGGCTAGGCTGAGGACCCATCAAAGGCTAGGCTAGGCTGAGGACCCATCAAAGGCTAGGCTAGGCTGAGGACCCATCAAAGGCTAGGCTAGGCTGAGGACCCATCAAAGGCTAGGCTAGGCTGAGGACCCATCAAAGGCTAGGCTAGGCTGAGGACCCATCAAAGGCTAGGCTAGGCTGAGGACCCATCAAAGGCTAGGCTAGGCTGAGGACCCATCAAAGGCTAGGCTAGGCTGAGGACCCATCAAAGGCTAGGCTAGGCTGAGGACCCATCAAAGGCTAGGCTAGGCTGAGGACCCATCAAAGGCTAGGCTAGGCTGAGGACCCATCAAAGGCTAGGCTAGGCTGAGGACCCATCAAAGGCTAGGCTAGGCTGAGGACCCATCAAAGGCTAGGCTAGGCTGAGGACCCATCAAAGGCTAGGCTAGGCTGAGGACACAGCTAGGCACACTGGGCAACTAGGGGGAGAGGAAATACAGGACAGCTAGAGACACAGAGGGGCTATGGCTAGAAGCATGCTAGTACTGTAACTGTACTATAAACTCAACATAGCATTTAGCTAATCATGCTCCTAGCCACACATACACCTAACTGCTTACCTGCTCTAGCTAACCACAAGAACACAGGAGGACAGGACTGAATCAGCTCCACAAACACAGACACACAAAACATACACAGAGACATTGCCAATAAAAGAGCCCAAGTCAACACAACTAAAAACAAAGTACAAATTAAACAGATAACAAAACAAACCAAAATGCCCACATAACTGACAGTGGTATTACCAAAAATGCTCGACCCAGTTTCCCAGTCTAAACAGCTATTTATAGATTAATTGATGGCTACCTCGGTTCAGGTGTGCACTGCATCACCTGACCGAGGTGCCTGCTGGGAAACTGAGTCGGCCAACAAAAACTACAAAATAAAAACAGTGACCTCTAGTGGAGGACCCTTACACGAGACAATAAACCCTTAAAGAACCCTTTCTTCTATTTATTTATTCTTCTCATGTGTTCGTTGGGAGAACCATTAAAATTCTTTAACAAATGGTTCAAACTGCTTAGCAAGTGAGGAACTCTTAAATATCCACAGAACCACTAAAAACCTACCAACAAATACTACTAAATTTAGAGTGCATGAGAAATATCTGCATCGTTCCTCTGTAGAAGCTGTCAAAGACTCCATAGCAACACCTGAAAGACCATAAATAGGTTTAATAGATCTGTATAGAACTGGAGTATAAGGCACCCTCTTAAACAGTCGTTTGAGAGTCCAAACTCAACATTTAGAATGTTTAAATTGTCGAGGAACCCTTAAAAACTCCATATAAAACCAAACCTGTGTCCCTCTGTTAGAAATCATTTTACTTAGAACGGTTTTCACAGATTAAGAACCTATCCATCACCAACCTTTCTCAGATTCAACACAGGAAATAACTGTACATAAAGAACCTTACTGGTTTTTGTCTCTCTTATTGGAAGTCTGAAAGATTCTATGTACTGTAAGAAATAAACAATAAAATGTTTTCCTATATGGAAGTTTATCAGGTTGTAGCATTTTAAAAAGATAAGATGATTAAATTATCCTCAGAACCTTAAAAGAACTCCAGAGAATTATTATTATTATTATTATTATTATTTAGGTTTTTATCCTTTAAGATTTTTGGCAGCTTTAAATGAGGAACACTACGGGGTTAAACATGTACTAGGTGTAAATGAATGCATTGTGAAGCGTCGTCTGCTTTGGGTTACTTTTACATAATGTTAATCTCTTAAAGCAAAATATCTAAAATTTTAGCACAAAAAAAATTTATCAAAGAGAATTCTACACCTATAAAATTACTACATCTCCACAATGTTATAATGCTAAAAACAAACAAAGGTAACAATCTAGAAAGATGTCTTGGAAATGGCGCTGTATTCTGGCTGGATTTAGCATCGACATGCTAGCAGAGCTTCTCAGAGTTGTACGATTCTCAGATGTTCTCTCATCTGATGGTGGTAAGTAAATTTTATTCGAGGTTTATGGACAATGCAATAACAAACAAAAGGCCAGACTAGCTAGCTAGCTTTATAGCACGCGGCAGATACGCAGCCTCTGTAGCAAAGTTCAAACTCCAACATCTGTCTCGGCGGCTCAAAGACTGATAATTTGATTTTTAGTTTTAAATGAGCATTTTGTTGCCAGCTGGGACCAATGAATAATACGAAATAATGGACAATATTTATCTGTGGCTGTTGAGTCCCCCCTCCCCGCCCCCTTTTTTTTATTAGTCAGCAATGAAAAAGGCACGAATTACACTGTTGATCAAAACTTGCTAGCTATTTAGCATTTATTTATTTGTTTGTTCCATTTATTTCACAAAAGTTCCTTCCTGCTCATCACGGACTTCAGAATAAAATTTTTCTGAAATACAGAGACTTTATCTGGACAATTTCTGAACACTTTAAACATTTAACACACTTGCCAAAGAAATATTTGTAAGTTAACCTTTATCTATTTTAACCTATAAAGAACTGTTAAAAACCTTAGCAAACCCAGTACATCTTCATCATCATCACCATCAGGATCGGCAGATTACGTCTGACACCAGAGTCTCCTTCAACTATGTTACATAAGCACAGTTCTACCTTCAGAAAACATAGATGCTGTTGCTATTGAAAGAATAACGCATTAGAAGGAGCGCACTGATATGAACCTGGGACTCGCAGCTACGCTTCCATCAGAGCTGCTGCAAATCCCAAAGCAGTCTCAACAAAGTCAATTTTATCCGATCCATTTTAAAACACTAAAAGTGTCCAGAATCCAAAGGTTTCCATCACGGAGGGAAAATAAATCGTCCTTTACGCCTACGGATGCTTGAGCGATCCGTTCTTTAGCTTGCGATAACGACAACGCTTAGATCCATTAAAATCTGTAAAATTCCTTCTCTGATGGAGTTTTCCGTATCAGACAGGATTCCAAATCATCCACCAAAGCCACTGATCTGAGCGCGAGCCGAAGCATTCAAGGCACTCAAATCCAAACCAGTCCGGAGCTCTCCGGCTCTCCAGCCACACCGGTCGAGAGAGCTGAGATGAGACAGGAATAAAAGGAAGCTGATGCTGCTGCACGCTCGGATTTGGAGTCTCCCGTTTCATCCGGCTTTTCCCACGCCTCAGGATTTTCCTGATGTAGAGGATCAGCCACGTCGTCCTCGGAGCAGAGAGGACCAGTGACCCCACCAGAGTCTTCACGGTTCTCAGAGGGGACGTGAGAACCTGCATCGTGCGTGATCTCTGCCTGAGTTAGAGGAGAAGGGGATCCGGGATCAGGCGGATGGAGGGAACGTGCTGTTCCTCTCACGTGAGCTGGATGGCAGCAGTACGACTCGGAAATGATGGAGACGGGAGACGCTTTATCTGTGAGGAGGAGAGAGACTGGAGTGTGAAGTAGCGTAAGATTCAATCGTTAATTAGAGGTTCTGAAGAAGAAACAGAACAGAGTGTCCTACTGAACACACACACACACACACACACACAGTCTGCACCAGCGTTTATTATACACACGGATATAAAGATACATATAAAATTTCACAAATTACCCATCTCTCTCTCTCTCTCTCTCTCTCTCTCTGCAGGTCTCTGTTATACCTTGTCGTTCCTCTCCTCTGACATTTCCTTTCTTTCTTTTAATAAATATTCTGTTCTCATTCATTCTATATCTTTTTAATTTTTTAATTTTAATCCTTGTTTTTCTTTTTTGTTGCTCCTTTAGTTTTATTTTACCACATCTTTTGGCTGCTTCATCAATTTTTCCCTTCCTTCCTTCCTTCCTTCCTTCATCTATTCCTCCTTTTTAGTAGGGATTAGTTAGGAATTACACAAAATAAACTTAAATTAGGAAGAATTTCCATTTTTTCTGTAAAATATTATAATAACAAATAATTTTAAAAGTATAACAAATAACAAATACAGAAGCCAAATAAATGGAAATAGTATCAGGCAAGAGATGGCAAATTGGGTCTGGCAAGTTACCATGGCAACCGGGCCAGACTCAACAAATGCTGACAATGAGTCTGTCTGCGTGTAGACACACACACACACACACACACACACACACACACTTATTTGAATATCAGCTACACTTTATTTGTTTTGAATAAAATTAACTAGGTGTACATGTTGTGTGTGTGTAGTGTGTGTGTAGTGTGTAGTGTGTGTGTAGTGTGTGTTGTGATTGATGCTTCTTTTGGATGATAAATAATTAGAGTTAATGAGAAGCAGAAGAAACGAATATAAATAGAGTAAATTAGCATAACTGTAACAGAAGGGTTTAACTGTTTGATCTTTAGCAAGAATTAATGCTCCTTTATTATTATTATTATTATTATTATATTAATTATTTAGTTTATTACTCAATAAGACATTAGAGCCACACACACCACACACTGTTTATACACTGGACAGGAAAAGAACGATAAATGGAAGGAGGATGGACAATTAGGAAGCAGAGGTTTAAGAAAGGAGGTGAAAAGTAAAGGATGAGAAATACCAGAATATAGAAAAAAAAGGAAAAAATAGAAACAAAAATATTTAAGAAAGGAAGAAAAAAGAAATAGAACAGACAAGATGGATGAATGGGGAAGGGAGGAAGAAATGAATGAAGGATTCAGGAAAAGGAAGAAAGGTAGGGAAAAAATAATTACTGGAAAGGGGGTAGAAAGGAAATGAAGAAATGGGAGGAACTAAAGGGAAGACGATAAAATATGAAAGAATGCAGGAAGAAAACATAATAAAGCAAGAAAAATGGGTAGAAATAAAGGAGGGAATACAAGAGAGAATGTGAAGGGTGGAAAGAAAAAAAAACGCATAAGCATGAAAAAGAGAGAGAAGAAGAAGAAAGAAGAGAAATAGGTAAGGAAATAAAAATGAAGCAGAAGCAAACAATTAAAAAATAGGATTAGAACAAAATGAGAACAAGAAAAAGAAAGAAAGAAAGAAAGGTTGCTTAATGAATAAATAAATAAATAAACCAGGTCAGTGTTTAATTCAGTCACCTGCACAGTGTTCCTGTCTCACCTCCTCCCTCCTCCACACTCCTCCCTCTGTCCTCCCTCCCTCCTTCTTTTTCCTCCCTCCGTCCTCCCTCCCTTCTCCTCTTTACCTCTGCCTCCTCCTCCATTCCTCATTCCTCCTCCTCTTCCTTCCTCTCTCCTCCAGCAGGTGTAAACACATCCATCTGGCCCTCAGGGTACACTCCCCCTCCCCCCCGACACCTATTTGGTGGTGAAGGGAGAAAGAGAGAGAGAGAGAGAGAGAGAAAGAGAGAGAGAGAAGGAGAGAGAGAGGGGCGGACCCTCGACCCGAGCCTTCAGCTTCGCGAGAGCTGTCGTCTTAACGAGCGCCAGCGGGAAGAGGCTGCCAGCGCTCAGCTGTCTCCAAACTGAAGGAGAAAACACCATTCTGGGGAACATTAAGGGGAGGATTGTACAGTGAGGTCTCAGGGGTCACGGCAGGGTCATGGGGGTCGCGCAGTCTGGGTGTTCGTCTCGTGCTCTGGCCTCCAGGTGATGTCATCCATCTGGCACTAATTTGGTCCAGGATTCTCTTCCTGGGTCACAAGGTGTGACAGCTCGCTCACTGTCTCTGGGTCTGCCCTCAGTGAACACACACACCCACACACCCACACACACCCACACACACACGCACACACAGAGAGGGATGTGCACACACACATGGACATACAGACACACAGGAGCGAGCACACACAACTTATTGTTATTTTAACAATAAATTGCACCATAAATCTTTAAATACATGTTGTGAATCTTTTATTTTATATAGCATTTAATTATTTAATTAATCATTATTATTATCATTATTATTATTATTATTGATTTATTTTAAATGTCACTTTAATAACATTTACTACTATCTATCTACCTATCTATTTATATCTATAGTGATAATAATTAAAAGTCTTTACAAAACATCAATCCTGGAGCAGTCAAAAAAAGAAAAAAAAGAGTATGATAACAGAAGGAAAGGAAAAAGGAAACTTTATGTGAGCATATGTAAGTGTAAATAAATAAACAATTAGAAACAGTCATTAAGAAAGAAAGAAAAAAGAAAGAAAGGAAGAAAGAAAGAAAGAAAAAAAGGAAAGAAAAAAAAGAAAGAATTAATAGAAAAACATAAGATAGGCAGAAAGGGGAAAAATAAAGACTAAATGTTAGGAAAGAAACAAAAGAAAGGTTGTTAGTAGGAAAGAGCATTAATAATAAAAAAATATTATTAAGGAAAAATAAAGTGTTTATATGAAGAAAAAGGAATAGGCAGAAAGGTAAAAGAAGGGCTGAATGTCCCTAAGCGAAAAGAAAGAAAGAAAGAAAGAAAGAAAGAAAGAAAGAAAGAAAGAAAGAAAGATAAAATATTTCATGTTTTGATAAGGAAAAAAAGAAAAAATAATAATAGAGAAAAATGAATAAAAGTGTACATTCCAGGGGGAAAAAAAAAAGAAGTTGTCTTATGCCCCTTTCCTGATGTCCTACTCAGGCACCCATAGGCTGAGAATGAACCTGGATGACTCCTACACACTCACACACACACACACACACTGAACTGCTCCAGATGGTAGACTATGATCATTTATTTATGAGGAAGTTCACAGAGTTCTGCCAACCCACCACACACACACACACACACACACTACTGCTACGCTCAAAATGGCAGTACCCATGGAAGTTTAGCTAGCAGTCAATGCTAATCCTAATTACGGCATCATTTTAGTCATATAACATCATATAAAACATTTTCTTAACAATTAAATTTTAACAACAAATCTGAGGTAAACATTGATGTTCTGTTGTATTTTCACCGTCAAGATTTATAAAATACACGTTGACGTTCTTTGATGACACATGCTAACATCTGGTGCTAGGTGTAATTTCAGTTATACACAGTATATTCCTAATAATTTAGCCGCACATCTGAGGTAAATGTTAATTTTCTGGATGTTTTGGTTTAATTTCTGTCTCTATGTCTTTACATAGTCCATATAAAAATATATACAGTATAACAACTACTTGGTATATAAAAAAAAACATTAGTATTAACTATTAGCTAGTCAATGCCTAGAATCCGTACCTACTAGTTGCCTAGCAACAGTGTTCTTAGAACTTACAGTAGAGACGTGGATGTTAGCATTTCCTGCTAAACATAATTTCTTTTTTGCAAAGTCACTTCTTAGCAATTTACCAGCGAATCAGAGGTAAATGTTGATGTTTCTGATCGTACTGTTTACTTTCTACTGTAAATTATTTTCTAATATATAACGTAAAGTGTAATTTTGGTTTTATAAAGTGTTTTCTAAATAATTTGACACAAGATCTGAGGTAAATATTAATGTTCCTGACATTTCTGTCTCATTTTTACTGCAAAGCACTTCATAAATAATAAAGTAAACTGCAATTTGAGTCGTACAAAACCTTATCTTACTAATATTTCAGTATTTAAGAGATGTCAGTGTGCATTTATGCTGTCCATGTAAATTAAATTTCTAAATGTTAGATTCAGTGGGGAAAAAATTTATTTGATCCCCTGCAGATATTCTAAGTTTGCCCACTTTCAAAGAAATGAAGGGTCTTGGGCTAAAAGACCATCAACAAGAAGCTTGGTGAAGAGAAGACAACTGCTGAAGCGATTGTTCGCATATAGAAGAAAAACTAAATAACCATCAATCGCACTCAGCCTGGAGCTCCGTACAAGATGTCACCTCATGGGGTAAGGATAAGCATGTGAAAAGTGAGGGATCAGCCCATAACTATACGGGAGGAGTTGGTGAAAGATCTCAAGGCAGATGGGACCAAACAAACCACTGGTAACACATTATGCCATCGTGGGTTGAAATCCTTCAGTGCCCTCAAAGTCCCCCTCCTCAAGAAGGCACATGTACAGGCCCGTCTGAAGATTGAATGGAGAATGATTTGGAAAAAGTGTTGTGGTCAAATGAGATCAAAATTGAGCTCTTTGGCATCAACTAGACTCGCTATGTTTGGAGGAAGAAAAATGCTGACTATGACCCTAAGAACACCATCCCTACAGCCAAGCACAGAGGTGGAAACATCATGCTTTGGGTCTGTTTCTCTGCTAAAGGTACAGGCAGACTTTGTCGTATTGAAGGGCCAATGGATGGGGCCATGTATTATAAAATTTTGGATAAGAACCTTCTAAAGATGAGTCATGGATCGGTCTTCCAGCATGACAATGACCATAAACATACCACCAAGGCAACAAAGGATCATCTCAAGAAGCAGCACATTAAGGTCATGAAGTGGCCTAGCCAATCTCCAGTCCTTAATCCTGTAGAAAATGTATGGAGGGAGCTGAAACTTTAAGTCGGCAGGACTTAGAGAAGATCAGTAAAGAAAAGTGGACTAAAATCCCTTTTGAAATGTGTGCAAACCTGGTAACCAACTACTAGAAACGTCACACGTCCCAACAAGGGTTTCTCCACTAAGTACTAAGTCACGCTTTGCTTGGGGATTAAATACTTATTTTCCTTATTTCTCATTAAAATGCAAATCAATTTATAACCTTTGTATCGTGTGCTTTTTTGGTCTGGATTTCATGTCTCTATTTTTTAAAATAAACCAATGATAAAAAATGTCTTTGTAAGTGGGCAAACTTACAAAAATCTGCAGGGAATTGAATAATTATTTTCTCCACTTTATTAACTTTATTTTATGTTTATTTTGTGTAATTCCTGGTTGATTAGGAAGACTCTTCCAGAAAGCAGAAGTAGTTAGCAGAGAAGTTAGCATTACACAGTAATAACACTTAATAAACATTAGTTTATTTGTAATGCTTTGAGGTAAAAGTTATTCACACATCGGCTGTTTGTATAAAAGTCTTTGACGATCCCGTCTGGTAGCTAGCTAAACCTCGCACGGCAGTACTTTAAAGACTAGCAGACATCCAAAATAAAAAATAAGTCTTTACAATGCCTTCCGTGTATACCTCACTATATATTTTATTTTAAAGGCACAGCCGCGGGTGAGGAAACATCAATCATTTGCCCATATGCTAGCTGTAAATATTGTGTACACTCTTAAACACGTCACACACGCCTTGATGTTTCAGGCCAAGCGAGCCAATTCCTGTTAAACTCCCTCAGCATAAAGAGGCCACGGCTTAAACACACAAGTGTATATTTTGCCAGATGTGGCGCGATGAAATATAGGAGGAACGGGACGTCTGTACACTCAGCCTCTGTGCTCAGTTTCACTTCCATTCTGTGAGGAAACTCAGGTTCACGTGTTTAACTCGGTCTTATTTTGTTTTTGGGCAGGGCTTTCCCTTACACCACACGTACCACTACCAAAAATTACTGCAGCTACACGTTTCACCTTGATGTTTCAAGGTGAGGAGAAATCTTAACTTTACAGTGTGTGTGTGTCTGTTTTTTGTACATTTTGTACATTTAAAATATGAAGTTTAGTTTTCCTGGTGTAGTATATTAAAAAATAATATTATTAATAAGTATTATTAATAATAATAATAATAATAATAATAATAATAAAAATAATAAATGGTATCCACAAAATTGTTGTGAATATACTTTTTTGTTTTAATTTTTTCTGTAAATTAAAATATTAATTTAATAATGTATAAAATATTAAGCAATAAAATAATAATGTTTAATACACTAATATTCCTTAACTTTTTTTTCTATTAGCACACATTTTTTTTAATAACCCTATTTCTTTACACACCTTTTTTATTTCTTTCTCTAGTTTTAATAACTCATTTCAGCCTTTTTTTTGGCATGTTATTTTTTATTTATTTGTCTTATTAAGACTTTCTTCTCTCTCTTCCTTGTTCTTAATGCTTTTTATTCATGCATTTATTTAATTTATTTATTTTTCCAATACTCACAAATCCTCCTTCTGAAATATTGTATTCCTATATTTATTATTTTAAATCACTGTACAGTTAAACCTTGGATTCAGAGCATAATTTATTACAGATGTGTGCTTGTATATCAAATCGCTCATATATTAAAGCATTATTCTATTATTTCCCCATAATAGAAATTGTGAAAACTGTGATTATTCATTTAACAACCCAAAAATATGTATATGAAATTAATTGATACAAAATATAAAGTAAAAATAAAAGAAATTAACCTGCACATTACCTTTAAAAAGAATCCTGACAGAGCAGTGTTTCTGTGGGTGCGTGTGTGTGTATCATTTCTAATCATAATATAATAACTGAGCATCACTGGATGCAGAAATGACACAAAAATTCTAAACAATCAAAAACCCTGAGATCTGCATGCATTAATTTTTTTTTATATTATTATTATTTGGTGTGGTTTTAAACAAAAATAAAAACCCATCTGTCCATCCATATAACTTCAATTTGTATATGTACTAACACACACACACAAAAAAAAAAATGTTCTCATGTTCTGTTCCTTTTTGTAATGTAATGCTTTAATTGCTACACACAACACTTCACAGTAGCGCAGTGTAATAAGTGCTATATAAACGACATTTATTTTTATTTTTGAGTTTTTCCCCCGAGGCGGTCGCAGAGTCAGCAGTTCTGCCACTCAGTGCTGCAGAAAAAAAAAAAACTCCTTCCAAGCAAATCCAAAGCGAAAAGCCATATGCTCTGCTCCTTCCTATTTCCACACAAACAAAATTATAAGACGTTTGCTTACAATTACGGGCGAGTAGCCGTATTTTTAACGGGTTAATAAAGACTTAATGTTTTTAAGAGGGGAGAGATTTACACAGCCGCATCTTTACGAGTCAGTAAAACAGGTGGAGGAAAATGTGCTCAATGCAGCCCAAGAGCTGTTAAAAAATTTTTTTTTTCCTGGAAGTTTCCGCCGTTAACAAGTCCATAAAGAAACGTTACAGTGTGTGTGGCTTCGCTTTAATCCACAACCCAAGCACCAGACCTGCAACACTTACAGATATATCTAATGATAACACAAGTGTGTTTGTTTGCTTTTTTTAAACGTTTGTTATTTTTTCCACGCAGGACATGACTTTGACCACAGGAGGTGCTGATGTAAATGCATTAACGATCGTTTACGTTAAACATTGTAAGACAGTCGAACCGAAATCAATGACTAACGTAAAATCACAGCGCAAAGATTCTTTCCACTTGTAACACGTGTATTCAAGGTTTAAAATGTACACGACACCATTTTAAAACCAATTCCACACCAATGACGTGATTCCAAACACGACAAGGAAATAAATGGTATGGTCTCCGTCAAAAGTTTGCATCCCCTTAGTTCTTAATCTTGCGTGTTGCCTGCTTTAGCATCAGTTTTCTGTGACTGCTCTGGATGAGACCCTTTCACTTCTCAGGTTGTAAAGCTGTCCATTATTCTTGGGAAACAAGCCTCCAGGTCCCATACATTCATGGGCTATCTTGCATGAACCTCACGTTCGAGATCTCCCCAAAGTGTCTCTGTGATATTGAGGTCAGGAGACTGTGATGGCCACTCCAAGACCTCACTTTGTTCCGCTGTAGCACCTGAAGGCTCGTCTCAGCATCAGTGTCATGTTGGAAAGTCCGATTGCATCCCACGTCCAGGCTGATAAATGATTTCTGATAACATGTGGCGTTCACCTTGACAACAATTGTGACCAAATTCCCCATGCCATTGCAGCTCACACACCTAAAGAACATCAGAGAAACACCTCTATGGTTCACATTAGGGATGGCGGACATGCCTTGGTGACTCTGACTCAATTTTGGTCTCATCACTTCAAGTGATTTTATCCCAGAAGTTTTGTTTTGTGGCGCTGTTGCAGTGGTTGCTTCTTACTGGAAACCATGTTAGCCCAAGTTTCTCTGTATTGTGCATTTTGAAACAGCCATGCTACTTTCTTGTGGACAAGCAGGCCTTTCAGTCTTTGGGTTTTTCTTTCCATCTCAGACAATTCAGCTGTCAGTGGTGGCTGAAGTCTTTGCTCATCTCCTGACTGGAACTTGGTGTCAACAGAGCTACTGATTTTTTAACTTCTTTATCAGAGCACTACAGATTTTAGAAAATATTCCATATATTATTTTTAAATTTATAAAGATAAACTCCATTTTCATTAAGATCTTTTACCAATTCTTTTGCCTTCCACTTGGACTCAGCCGAGTCATGACAGCCGTGGATGAAATGTGCATGAGTTGAGTTTCATAAACAAGAGCTCAAAACGCCATTGGCTATTTACACACAGACACTAATTACCCTCAAACAAGGCAATGTGGGGAAACTTACCCTTAATAGTCATTGAAACCTGTGTGTGTGTGTGTGTGTGTGAGTCAGCATGTGTTTAAGTGATTTTAGATATTATTTGATTCAAAAAGACTTGTTACTTTCTTTTTTTCATTTTTCCGCTTTTATTTTACCATGTCTAAAAAAACTCGATGCCAAAGTAAACTTAGTTACCACATGACAATATCAAATTAAAATGACATGAAATAAATGTAACAGATTTTATTAAAAAGATATGAGATAAGATATGATAAGTATATAAATAGACAGTTAAAATATTGGATTATTGTCACTTCTTACATTTTTTAATAATTTCAAGATCATAGCATGTATGCTAATAATGAACTGAATATAATCTAATATTGGTTCTTAAATAAAAAACAGAATTCATTTCAATATTTCAAACAGATAAATAAATCATTTAAGAATGCTCATATGTTTACAAATGCATAAAATATACATGACAAGTAATAATATTTAAATAAAATAATAATACTTATGCAGCAAGTTGAAATAATTTAATTTAACTTAAAGATTTAAATATATCTATCTGTAGTCATGCAGTGATTTAGTTTCTGCGCTGGTGACCAGAATATCACAAGTTCAAACATTACGGCCCTGAAGCAAAACCCTCAACTGCACTGCTTTTTATTTATTTAGTTTACTTTATTTTTTTAGTTTAGATTTTTCATGACGTTTTTTTGGCTGCCCTTTCAGTCAATCTTAGTTTTTTTGTTGTTGTTGTTTGTTTGTTTGTTTTTTAAAAAAAAAAGGGCAAAAAGGAAAGGAAAATCCTTCACCATGCTCCTTGGTGCACAATAAAGCAAGTTGAGGGTATGTCTGAAAATAAGGTCAAAGGTCATCATGGCATGGACTTCTGCCCTTTCTAAGAAGTTCAGCAGTTTTCCCATGATGCACTGCAATCGTCTGCCAAATTCCTGGTCGATCATGAATGTAGCTCTGGTACAAAAAAAAAAAAGGAAGAAAAAAGGGAAAAAATTATAAAAACATGTTTTTTAAATGACTAGTTCTAGTCTATTTAGTCAATAGACTTACATGGTCAAAGAAATTAAAGTTTAAGTGTAAGATAATGTTGCTGAAACACAGTGACAGTACAGCGGTACCTCGACATACGAGTTTAATCTGTTGTAATCCCTTCCAGCCGCCCAAAAATATTACCAATATTACAGATTTCCAACACTATAATCATATTCCTGCACATTAAAACAATCAAAACATATAGAAAAGACATATACTGTAAAGGAAGTAAAATATAAAATAAATAGACATTAAACCTCACTTAACCTTCATTTATGATTCCTTTTGGCACCGGCAGCTTTAAAAACCAAGCTGAACGCGGCTCCCTTTTCTTTTTGCTAACATTCTTGAGGGGGCCGTTCATATTCAGAGTGGTATTAATTTTGTCAACGAATATAATGGCGAAAAAGGCATACCATAATAATCACCAAGTTTTACAGCCTCTGTGGTATTTAAGTTACAAAAAAATATTAACATAATTATGTTGTGATGTACTTTATTAGATTTTTTTTATTTTGTAGTTAAACCGTTGCCAAACACATTAAGCTAATCAGTTATCAAATGATTGTGACCCATAAGAGCTACAGTATCTCTACGACAGTCCAAGTCTGTAAATTCATTAAAACAGTCCAAGTGTGTAAATTCATTAAAAAAAAAGTTTCAAAACGCTCTATTGTCCATACTGCTCCTATTGTTTTATAGTTAAAAATAATGTAATTACAGCAGTGTTTGTGAAGTTAAAAATAAATATAATTAGCTAAAAACATCAGATAAAAAGATACATTTGAAATGTTAAGATAATTATTTTGTGTAAAACCTTAAAATGGTTTAGGCTAGATCAGATTGACTGTAGGGTTAATTAATAATAATCTTATAGCTAAAATGCTATGTTTTCATTAAACTAAAACTAGACTAAAATGTCCTTCTCGTTGACTAAAACTTAGATTGACTAAATATAATAAAAACTAACAAACATTTATCCCAGGACTAAGACTGAAAATAACCCTAATGCCGAGGTACCACTGTAATTTCACTGTTAACCTTCATTGTTATGGTACGTCAGCCATGTACTGTAAATGTCTATGATTTTGTTAGATTAATGAACTCTCACTTGTTTATCGGCTTTGCCTCAGAGTGACTCAGCAGTTATCACGGCTAGCTAACTTTAAAAAAGCCCAAACATGACTGTTAGCGATACTAAAAAGCCCTCCCCCATTTGTGGAAAATGTGATTGATTTATTTGATTTTTTTTTTTAGAATTTTCAGTTCAGTCTCATCCATTGAACTGAATTAAATAAAAAACTTAGGAAGGTAACGAGCCCCAATTCGAGGTTTACCTAAAAATGCTGCCTACGCAGGGAAGTGCCTCCTGTTCAATTTCAGTAGCTACGAATTCTCAGCTAACTAGCTAAATAATGACTGCAGGAAAGTGGTTCTTCGGCAAAGGTCTTTCTATAATCAGCATTTCTTTCTCCAGAAGATCAACCCTAGAACCCTTAAGCTCTTCCTACCATGTGTGTTTACGTGCTAGTTTCGGACGACACGCACCACCGGTTTTGCCAATGACATCATTGCATCTGACTTTCTGTGTTTTTTTTTCCCTTTCCCCCCCCCCCCCAACATCGACTACGTGCCATAACTTCAGCTTTAATTGTGGGGTAAATTGCGCTGCGGTGGAGGAACCACCTTTGTGACGCTCACCAGCGGGGAACTTCATTGGCCACAACAAAGGGAGCTCGTGAGTGTGTATTCCTCATGTTGGGTTCTCAGAGGGTTCTTTGCCAAGATTTAATCAGAAGCATGGGTTTGTGGTGTT
This sequence comes from Clarias gariepinus, assembly GCF_024256425.1. NCBI lineage: Eukaryota > Metazoa > Chordata > Actinopteri > Siluriformes > Clariidae > Clarias > Clarias gariepinus. The sequence goes on along the minus strand of NC_071103.1, from coordinate 2,139,121 downwards.
TTACACACACACGCATACACAGTTACATCTGGCTGCACTGAGTGGGAAATGTCCTGTAAACCAACAATACCTGACGTTAACACATGCAGGGTTGCGATGCTTTCTCAGAAATTCTGTGGTGCTGTTGCCATAATGCCTTCCTATTTCTGTTACTTTTGCATTTCTAGTTGCGCTAAAATGCTAAAGCTAGGACAGCATGGGGTTAACGCACTCCCTGAAGTATGACGGGACTTTGCATGGTGACGTGGATGGTCATATATGATAAGAAAAAGTAAAAAGTAAGAAAAAAAGCCTTAGGAATGCAGAAGTTTCCAAAGTAATGTTAACCTGGAAGCATCAAATTTCCAAAGGGTCCAGAAAACTAAAGACTAGTGATATAATTATATAATTTGTAAAAAATACTGAATAGTACAGAAAACAAAACATAGTACAGTAATGTAAACCTAGTATGTACAAAATATCTAAAGAGTAACTAAAGAGTACGGAATTAGAAAAATCAAGTGTACGGAATGTCAGAGTTGTATGGAAGACTGTAGTGTGTGTACACACACGATACACGATACTCTTTTTTTTTTTAACAGTGAGAATATGAAGTGATATGAGTAAATGTTTGGAATGGGGTGATATGAGAAGATGTTAAATACTGGATTAAGTGAGATGTTTACTGTACACGGAGTGATATGAGAAGATGTTCAGACTACAAGGAGATGAGGAGATGTTTGTAATCTGGTTAGATGAGGTTTGGAAAGCAATGCTGCAAGGAGACGGAAATTGGATGAGATATTCAGGACAGGATGATATGAGCAGATGTTCAGAATGGGGTGCAATGACGATGTTGGGAGACGGATGAGATGAGAGGTTCGGGAGAAAGTCAGGATGAGATGTTATCCTGGGATGTAGATATGTGAGGAGATGTTTGGAATCGGATAACATGAGCAGAGATGTTCGGACCGGGTCATATGGGGAGATGTTGGAAATGAGAAAAGATTAGAAGATGGTTAAAGGACAAAGTGATCTGAGAAGATGTTGGGTATTTTAGATGGAATGAGATGTTCGGGACAGAGTGATATGAGACGATGTTGGGGAAAGCGATCCTGTAAGGAGATGTTAGGAATTGCATGAGATGACAAGATGCCCGGGATGAAGTTATATGAGAAGGTGGTAGGACTACGGTAATATGTGGAGACGTCCGGAATGAGGCAATACATCATGCTCCGTTGCTCAGGAACTCTACATGATACGTCTTTGTTATTTTTCTTGCTCATTTCCGACTACGTTCTCGCATGCGTCAATGTTGTCAGCTCGTTTGTCAAATTGTGACAGAATTAACATAAAAATGTGTTTTTTTGGGGTGTGTACGTGTCTGCATCTGGATCCCAGCTGTTACACACATCTGGCTGATTGTTACAGATATATGACAATACTGTATATCGATTATATACAAGAGAAACCTATGGTTTTTTTGTATCTTTACAAAAACATTGTTCTACATGCACTGCTGTATTTCTAGAATGTGCTTATAATAAGTAAGATTCTTATTTGTAAGTAATTTTACAAAATAACGTGATATAAATTTAGCCGCCACCTTTGTCTTTATTAAATCCTTATTATGAGTCCTGATTCCCGTCCAGACGCAATTAAACCTAAGCCTTGAAGGATAAAGTAAAGCTTGTTAATACGTTTCTGTGCTGCACTTGTGACTTTATCAAATCTAATAATACAATATCATGTGTGTGTGTGTGTGTGTGCGTGTGTGTGTGTGTGTGCGCGTGTGCATGAGTGTGTCTTGGACCTGCCAGCTTCTCAGGCATACGAAATGACGTTTTCTCTCATTATACAGTCAAAGTCAGACTCGCGCCGCTCAGTGGGACGTCAATAACAAACAAACTCAAGTGAATAAAGATCAGATTACGGCAGTTTGCCTGCGTAGGCAAAAAATAATAATTCAAAACTTTCAGCATTGATTATGATAAACAGCAGCTTGCGATGCGATGGGTCGCAACATGAAGGAACAAAAGGACAACGCCGCATCACCCGAATCCCTGAGGAGCACCACTATAGAGACGTCAGGAGGTCCGGACAGACCAGCTACAAGTCTTATATTTTTATATAAGGCAGATAAAGGGAAATTGGGCGTGGTCAGAAACATCAAGACAAAATAAATAAATTAAATCAACATTCTTTTTCTTTTCTTTTTCTTTAAATAGAGATCTAGAAATTTTATTATGTTTTTTTTTTAATCGTGAGATTTCTAGAGCAAAAAAAAAAACTGGTCATACTGTATGGGTTTATCAAGCTTGTGGAATGCTAAAGCGCACAGTACAGTGTAAACGGTTTAGTGTATAGGGAATAGTGAACCGTTTGGAACAGTGGCGTGAGGTCTATACACTAGTGAAGTTTATGGAACAGTCATGTGTACGTACAAATTAAAGGATGTGAAAAAGTGTATGGAATGGTGAACTTTCCCCGAATAGTAAAGCATATGTACAGTATGTACAGTGAAGTGTCTGGAAAACTGAAATGTTCACAGAAATGAAGCAAACAAGTGTGTAGACTGAATAGTGACACATAGAAAAGTGAACATACAGGAATCTTAAAGCAGGTGGAATAGGGAAGCGTACGGAAGAGTGACGTATATGGAATGGTGACGTATATGGAATGGTGACGTATATGGAATGGTGACGTATATGGAGTGGTGACGTATATGGAGTAGTGACGTATATGGAGTGGTGACGTATATGGAGTGGTGACGTATATGGAATGGTGACGTATATGGAATGGTGACGTATATGGAATGGTGACACTAACAGAATGGTGAAGTGTGTGAAATAGGGAAGAATACAGAAGAGTGAACAGGGAATAAAAGTAAAGAATCAAGAAGCACAGAAAAGTGAGAGTAAAGAATACTAAATCATGGGAAATACTGAATTCGCAAAATATAATAAAATTGTCTAATGTATCTCGTGTTACATTTTTCACTGCTGTTATTTATTTTGACTGTATTGGAATGCATTTTAATTTTTCTTTAACACATTACACATCCACAAACTAATGAGAAACGATGATGGCAGGCGGTCCACGCGGCGTTGACGCCGCCCCCCGGCTGTTTCTTTACATTTTATAACAATTTACTTTAAAATAAATCCTCCCTTCATCTCCGCATTGGGAAGAACATAAATAATCCCCCAGTGAAACAGAGCGGCGCTCCACAAACACCCTCCGTATCCTAACGCGTTTTATTTCACCTCGGGTAACAAACCAGGCTCTCGGACGGAAAAACCCTTTAATTATCATCTATCACTACAGCGCTAAATCTGGGGGTATTTATACGCTAACACGCTGCACGGTCGGAATTCATATCCGCACCTCACTTAAATCCCAAACCGGCGTCTCGTTTCATTTCTCCTCGTGCTAAATCTGAGCCGAGGCTGGATCATGCTAATTGCTGGAGGTACCTTTGGGGCCCGAGCCATGAGCTCATTATTTTTACCTCCAGAAAGCCCTCACAAACAGCAGGCCCACAGTGGGAGTGTGTGTGTGTGTGTGTGTGTGTGTGTGTGTTCCCCCCAAAGTGTAAGGGAGTTCCTTTTTATTTCAACAATAACAAGCAAGTCAAATATAGCTGCAGCTCATTTCTCTTATAAAAATAATATATATATTTATTTATTTATTTATTATTATTATTTGAATGTAGAGAGAATCAGACCCGTCTCCCAGCTCACAGATTATTTTAGATGATTTTACGCATGAGAGACGAATCTTCTCTTTAATTAGCTGCTATATCGAGACAACGACGACATGAAATTTCTGATCTTCTTTCCGTTTTTTTTTTTTTCACACATTATTCCCTTTAACGCTGCTCCTCTATTCTCTGCTCTCTTTTTCATAATTTTTTTTTATTCTGAGAGCTGTGCATTTTAATTAAGCCAAGGGCAGCAGCGACACCGGCTAATGCTAACAGAGTCGCCCACCCTCCACACACACACACACACACACACACACACACACTTTTCCTGTTTTTTCTACATCAAATTTTAATCTGCACATTATGTTATGTATTTACTAGTGTAACAGTAAAGAGTTTGTAGAAACAGTTAAAAGCTTAAAGCTAAAAATGATGATGAGCTTTAATCAGTAATTAATTATTATTTCAGGTTGAAATCCACGTACATGTCTGTCTGCAACAAAGATGAACTCCTTAATTGTTTTAAAACTATATTTTTATAAAATTCTGTTTGGCGTGACATTATACAGTGTTGGTTTCCTCTGGATTGGATCTACAAACGTCTTCTAGTCCACAGCAAGATCTGTCAATTCATCTTATTAAAATCAATGTTCAGTAATCGGAGAGTGAATCACAGATGAGAAATGGAAAAAGTAGATCAAAGGATAAAGATGAAGTTTTGTCTTAAAACCACTCCAGCGTGTTAAAATTCACTTATACCACTTCAGCGCTGTTATTTCAGCCAAAGTGAAAATATGAACTAATCCCAGTAAAAATATTTACTTTATCTTTTCTAATTAATATCTATTGGTGCAGGTGTTTGTTTACATTGAGACAGTAGCACATTAGTAGATTATTTTACAGTAAATTATTAAATCCCACACATAACTGTTCATAACAACACTTTTACTCCACATTTAGATTCACTGATGGTGCAGATTAAACTTCAGACAGTTAAGGACTGCAGGAGATTCAGTAAAGTCTAGACAGACGGTTTTGTGTGATGCTGCGACAGAATCTCTTTGGACAGACAGACAGACAGACAGAAGAACAGAAATGTTTATGAGACTGGTTTCATAAAAACCTCCAATTGGTTTGCATACTGTACATTGATTCTCTAATGTATGAAACGTAAAGATATCAGTGAATTCATACAGACAAAACTTTTCTTATTCATACTGTATATATACAGTGGAACCTTGGATTATAAGCATAATTCGTTCCGGAAGCGTAAATCAAAACAAATTAACGTGCACTTAAAAAAAAAAGTTAAAGTAAATCCCAACAGATAAGTGTTTCCGTTTGTGCGCGCATGCACTGTGTATGTGTATGTGTGTGTGTGTGTGTGTGTGTTTGTGTTTGTGTGTGAGTGAAGCTAAAGAGCCCATCCCCCTTAACACAGTTACGCTTCCTCCACTCTTTTCACACACACGCGTGCACACAACAAAAACGCTGTTTTATTGGAAAAATAAACAAGAAATCTCTCTCGTGACACTCGATTGAGCGACACACTAACAGAATCACTGCTGTAAAGTAAAAATAAAACAAATTAACCTGCACTTTACCTTTGAAAAGAATTGCGACAGAGCAGTGTTTCTGTTTAGAGCAGAGAGAAAGAGTGTGTGTGCCTGTAAGGGCGAAAGTAGGAGGGGTCTGTGTGTGTGTGTGTGTGTGTGTGTGTGTGTGTGTGTGTGGCGCACGAGTTCACCGTGTTATAGTAAACAGTACACACGCGCACGGATGTTAATTATACCAGTGAGAGACGTGCACTAAGACCCAGCAGGGGAGACGATTACCCACAATTCCACAGCGCAAGAGAGAGAAAAACCGTTGGCTCAGTTCTGATCACGTGACCCGGCGTTAAAACAAGAAGCGCACGCGTGATACATGATACCCGGTACTTGTAAACAAAGACTTGCAATCTTGATAAATGGAGGAAGACAGAAAATTTTTCCAAGTCAAAATTTATTTAAAAAATCTTTGCTCGTCTTGCAAGACACTCTCAAACTGTGTTACTCGCAATCCAAGGTTCCACTGTGTATATATAGTATGGATGGACAGATGCAACAAGAAAAACAAAGACATGGGAGTGTATTCATTTATCTGTAAGCTGTGGTTAATTCCGCCCCATGCTTGCATCCGTCCAGCCATTTACTGTTACAGTATCCATCCATCCATCCATCCATATTCCATTTATTCCTTGACCTTCCTGTCAATCATCCAAACATCTTTATTTATCAATCTAGCCTTTTTTTTTTATTTTTCCCATTGCGTTATATTTACATTTACGTCCTCAGCAATTCACTCGTTCATCAGTCTATCAATCAAAATGTCCATCCTTTTAACTTAAATTTTTTTATACCCATTTATCCATATTTCCTTCCTCGTGGTCCATGCACTATTATTATAATATATATAAATAAAAGAAAGGATTTGTCTGTACATGGGTCAGAACTCGCTCTTTCAATGATATCTTTTCGTTTTATATATTGGAGGACCAGAAACCAGTCTCTGGACCAGAAACCAGTCAGAAAATGTTCTGTCTGTCTGTGTCTAGCCAGATTTTGTCACAGCATCACAGTTAAACCTGCGCCATAAATGAAATAAAAATGTTGTGTAGACAGTAAGTTACAAACAGTTATGTGCCAGATTATGTCACAAAATCTGATGCTTTTTTGGACGAATATCACACGTTTTTCCTTGAGGTGGGCGTGGCTGTACATGTCACTCAACAGAGCCAATCAACTCGATAGTTTATGGTGGATAGACAGATTATTATAGCCACCAAATCCTTAAAAACAACAGAAACGAAAGCACAACACAGGATGACTTACTCCAAAAAAAGTGAAGTAGACTATGAAAACTGGACCTTCAAAGATGAACGGACATGAACGGATCCTTCCTGCATGATGTATAAAACCGATGAAAACGTGGCGCTACAGACAGACGTACGTGGGCTTCAACCTGAAATAATAATATCACTGATTACATTAAAGATCAGCTGATTAGTTTTAGCTTTTAACTGTTTCTACAAACTTTACACGTCAACAACACGTACCTACACGAGTATTCAAAAAAAAACTAATAATCAATATATACATCTCTCAACCAATGTACTGTACTGTATACTTTTGCCCATCAATCCATCCATTCATCTATTTCGTCAATTAAACCACCAATTCAACAATTCATCAATCACTTCTGTTAAAACTTTCATTATTTATAGATTTCATTATCTATCAGACCGTGTATCTATTTCTAATGTCTTCTTTCTATCCAGTCATTTATCGATCCAATCATCCTCCTACTGTTTACTTCATCCATCCATCCATCCATCCATCCATCCATCTACTGTTAGATCTATTCATCTACCTGCCAAGTCATAAAGCTGTCCTTCTATCTATTCATTCACCATTACAGTAAGTGGGCTCAGACTCAATCTGTATACAGGAGTTATGTGACGAGATTTTGGAGTAAAACCAAGGTGAATATTTGGGCAACTCGGTGTCCTGATGGTGTCCTGATTACCAAATGGAAGGGGAACCTTCAGATCCTAACCAGTATATATATATAATATATTTATGCAGCTGTACTCAGGAAGGAGCTATGGACGTGGGGAAATCCCCGTACTGGACGGATATGAACATTCCCAGGTCTTCAGCTGTGTGGGAAAAGCGATGAGAGACAGAGGAGGGAACGACGCAGGCTGTGGGAAACACAAAGTCTGGAAGTCGCTCAAGCTGTAAATAAAATCATGCGGTTTGTATCTGTGAGATCAGTAAATCCAAACTGCAGATTTTTCCTCTGGCTGTGCAGAGCTGAGACTCGTACACAGGAACCCTCGCTCGGCGCAGTCATCACATCCTGCTCGCTAACGCGCGTCTGTAAAATCACAACAGCGATGACGCTGCTACGGCTTTACTACAGGACGTCTTGCGGACGGGCTGAGAGCATCGGCTCTCCAACTGGAAAAATGTGTTTTTTTTTTTGGAAGGTGAGAAAGGAGCACGTAAAGCGGGGGGGGGGGGGGGGGGGGGGCTATTGCAGGATGGTCATGTGACCAAACAGCAGCCAAGCGGAGAGGCTGAATTGAGGTCGAGCGTAAAGTTTAGTGGGTCAGAGAGGCTGGCAGATGACTGGTGGAAAAAAGAAAATGTGTGTGGCAGTCCAAGACAAGCTGAGATTGCAAGCGAGGGAGGGAGGGAGGGAGGGAGGGAGGGAGGGAGAGATAAACAGAAGAGAGAGGGGAGTGATGAGAAACGAATCCGAGGGCAGTAAGGGAAACAGTCTGATACAGATGGAAATGTGGGCGAGAAGAAAAAAAAACAGATTTAAAAATCTTGATAAATGGAGGAGGACAGAAACAGGCAGAGCTAAATAAGGAAATGGATCGTTAGATAGAGGGAAGATAAAGAGATGATAAATAACTGGATAAATAAAGAACACACAAATATTACGAATGGGTTCATGGGATAATTAAGGGGCCTGTGAGTCTTAAATTTCTTAAAGAGTGTGATTGTTTTTTTTTTTTTTTTAGAAGAGAAGAGCCTGTTGTAGAGTTCTCTCTACCACACAAGACATTATATTGTACTATTTTATCCAACACTTATTTCTGAGCGAGTAATCTGATTGGACGAGAGCCGTTATTCCACGACTGCTAATAATAGACAGTAACAGTCCCAGATGTTGTCCAGTGGTTGATTACACCACCTGTGGGTTTGACCCCAGAACCCAGAAGGTAACAGAGCTGATGTTCTAAAGTAAAATAAGTGGAAATATAAAGTCAATCCCTGAAGTTTCTCAGGACTGTCCATGGTCGATTCCCCTTTCACCGCTGTCAATAACTGTCGCTCGCTAACTGTCAGTCACCAGCTCTGTGAGTCCATAGTTTACTGTAAATTACTGTAATATACTTATATATGCTTTACTATAATGTAAAATTACATATAATTTAATATAATGAAAGTAGACTGTAAAATATATTGGGCAACACACTTTGCTATACTGTATATAATATAATCTACTGAAATACTGTAATATATGTACTATAGTACTGTATATGTCATGTACTACAAAATTCTGTAATATATAGCAACATGCTGTAAACTTTGAACACATTCACATATTGTAATACACTGTACATTTATATATATATATATAGATAATGTATAATGTATTAATAATGTAAGATATTACATACATTCTACATTGGATTTATATTAACCATAAAACTCTACAGTATTCTGCTCTAAACCCTTCAAACCAACACTGCTGGTGTATTTTGTTTTTTAGCAGCTGATAATAAAGTTAACTTTCTGGAAAAATTCAAAAGAGTTTAAAAAAGGCAGTTCAGGAAGTTACATAGTGGAGACTCTCAGAGTGGAGTGTGTCTTCAGT
>NC_071103.1:1937500-2122500 GCF_024256425.1 Clarias gariepinus | reverse complement strand
CATGCACACAAAAATACAACATACACAAACAGGAAATACACACATTAACACAACACACACACACATTAACACAAACACACACACACACACAAATATGTATATATACACAAATGAAAACAACACACAAACACATATACACACAACAAATCATAGGCACATCAAATATCTACACACACAACTACAAAGACACACCCATCAAACATGTAAACGCAAATGTACACACACACACACACACACACACACACACAGAGATAAACAACATACACACATGAAACATCTACACAAACACATAAGACACACAAGCACACTTAAATACACAAAAACACCACACACACACATCAAACATCACCTAACACACACACACACACACACACACACTAGCTGGAGGCTATGGAACGGGTTTGGAGAGGTTTCTTGTGACAGGCTGATGATTACATCATGTCTCTCACAGTTTATGCGTGATCCGACCACAGCGTAGGGTTTCATACACACACACACACACACACACATGGTGATGAGTCAGACATCCGTCTGTTTGTGAGAACGGTGAGATCAAGTCAATCACGGTGAGTTCAACGATTCAGACGTTTGTGAGCTGTGAGTGACTCCACCGCTTCTTCCTGCTCCGAGCTTAATCTCACACACACACCTCACATCCTGCGCTCTGATTGGTCGGGAACTGTTGATGAATTCTATAACAGAAGTGCAGCTGCAGGTCACAGGGTGCCCTTATGCCACATCGTTTCCATGGCAACAGGATGCATACAGTGCGACTATAAATGGATAAAAAGTACAATGTAACATACTTAGAAGTCACAGACTTAAAAAGTATATAAAACTACATGATGTCTCTTCAGTATGCCCCTCCCCCTCCCCCCAAAAAATAATGATTTAAAAAAAGAGAAATGCAAAATGATACAGTAAAACCTCGGATTGCAAGTAACGCGGTTTGCGAGTGTTCCACAAGACGAGCAAAAATTTTTAATAAATTTTGACTGAAAAATCTAACAAGTCTTGGTTTACAAGTACTGAGTATCCTGTATCACGCATGCGCTTCTTGTTTTGCCGCCAAGCGTCACGTGACCACAACTGAGCCAACGGTTTTTCTCACTCTTGTACTGCAGAATTGTGGGTAATCGTCTTCCCTGAGCGTCTCTTACTGGTTTTATTAAAATCCGTGTACGCGTGTACTGTTTACTATAACACTTTGACCACGTTTGTGTCTGTGTGCGCGCGTCATTGGACACCGTGACACACACACACACACACAGACCCCTCCTACTTTCGCCTTCACAGACACACACACACACACACACACACTCTTTCTCTCTGCTCTACACAGAAACACTGCTCTGTCACGATTCTTTTCAAAGGTAAAGTGCAGGTTAATTTGTTTTATTTTAACTTTACAGCAGTGATTCCGTTAGTGTGTCGCTCAATCGAGTGTCACGAGAGAGATTTCTTGTTTATTTTTTTAATAAAACAGTGTTCTAATCTAATATTTTTGTTGCGTGCGCGTGCATGTGTAAAAAGAGTGGAGGAAGCGTAACTGTGTAAAATGAGAAGGGAAAGGGGGAGCTTACTTTAAATTTACAAACACACACACACATACTGTACACACATTTACATTTAGGCATTTGGCAGACGCTCTTATCCAGAGCGACTTACATTTTTATCTCATTATACATCTGAGCAGTTGAGGGTTAAGGGCCTTGCTCAAGGGCCCAACAGTGGCAACTTGGTGGTTGTGGGGTTTGAACCTGGGATCTTCTGGACCGTAGTCCAATGCCTTAACCACTAAGCTACCCACACACACACACACACACACACACACACACACACACACACACACAGCCCATGCGCGCACAAACAGAAACACTTAGCTGTTAGGATTTATTTGTAGGTAAACTTGTTTTATTTTTACTTTATATTTAAATTGTTTTATTTTGTATTAATTATTTTTATGTATTTATTTTTTAGGCTGTGGAATGAATAATTTGAGTTTCCATTATTTCTTATGGAAAAATCCGATTTGGTTTATGAGTGTTTTGGAATATGAGCCCACTTCCAGAACGAATTATGCTCGTAATCCAAGGTTCCACTGTAATGATAAGAAGAAGAAGAAGAAGAAGAAGTGGAAGAAGAAGAATAAAAAAGTAGCAGAACTTAAACAAGAAATATTATTTATTCATGTATTTATTTTGCAGAAAGGGGGTCCTGCAAAATAAATACATAAATAAATATTATTGTTTATAATAATAACAACAAAAAGAAATAAAAATAATTAATTTAAAATGTATTTATAATGTTTATTTATTTATCTATTATTGCCTTTCTATTTTTTAATCTATAAATTAAGGTGTAGGTTAGAATACAAAGAAATCTATTTTTTTTTTTTTTATTTACTGAACTTTTCTTGTGTTTTTAAATCACAGGAGACACGTCTGATAAACCTTTATTTAATTCCAATGCTGCTCGTTAGCATCTTCAAGCTAACGTCATTTTCTCCAACCACGGACGTGTTTCAGCAGATCTGCAATGTTTGGAAAAAAGAGCTGTGTGTGTGTGTGTGTGTGTGTGTAAGCTTAAGCTGAATTAATAAAGAATCATTTCTGTCTGTGGTTAGAGGTCATTTAGCTCGTGTGTGATTTCAGCGAGTTCACAAGTTTAAATCTGGCTGTAATTTGTGCTGGTATTTTGGGAGAAAAAAAAAGTTCTCATTCTCTCTCTCTCTCTCTCCATTCCTCCTGTTTTTCCTCCCGAATGAGGGGTGTTTAGCGTGTTCTTTTAAACTCACAAGAGATGGCAAATTGGTTGCTAGGTTAAAATGCCAGTCTGTGTTATTACAATTTATCGAGTTCTGTTCAGAGAACACAACAGAAAAAATAAAAATAAAAAGGATAATTGTCTGATTAGCATTTGTAGCATGGAGCAGAACAGCGCTAGTTGGCTAGTAGGTACATGATGCTAACTGAAAAGGTCCGGAGCAAACAACACAAACAAAAATGCTAACAAGAAAAAATTTAATTCATCAACTGAAAAAAAATGCTAATAACAGAAAAAGATTAGCGGTTTAGCTAGCCCTTGTTTTTTGTGTTAGTTTATAATTTACTTCTCAGGTTGTATAGTGTACTATAGGAAGTATACTGTAGATAACGTATACTCCTGTTAGCTAAACATGGAGAACTAGCAAGCTAAAAACAACTAATAAAACAGCTAACTGGTGATTTACACTAATTAGCTAGCCACCGACATGAAAACTAAACATTTAACTGTACAGTAATTACTAACGATCCGATTTAAATGATTTTAAGGATACACAGCTAGGCAATCTAGAGAGTAGCTAGCTAAAAACCACTGTCTGGAACAGAGTTAGCCACCTAGTTATAGCGTAAGAAGATAAATCCAGTACAAACTAGCTATCTTAGTTGCTTTTCGGCTACAAAATGTTTAGCTAACTACAAATTAATCACTTCATTATTCAATAGCAATAATTAAAATTTGAACACTTACATTTTTTGGCTAAAAAATTGAGCATTGTATATAAATATGTGTATATGTGAATATATTTAAAATAAAGTATATAAATATATATATTTTTAATAAAATTTTGGATCTGTGTCATGATCCTGACAGACGAGGTCAAAGGTCAAGCATGCCGTTCCTCAAACAGAATCCCATGAGCCTCTGCTTCACGTCAGACCTAAAGCACGTCTCCTGTGATGACTCTATTACATCTACATGACCCTGTGGCAAAGTTTCCCGCCAAAACGCTAGTTCTCCAAACCCCCCACACACACCCACACACTTTTTCACACCGGTTGATGAGCGAGTGTTAGCACTAGCGTTAGCGTTCCGGACCTCGAGGTCGAGGCTGTGTTTCCTGTGAGAAAGTTCCTGAGAGTCTCTGCTCCAACTGAGCCGAGACGCAGACGTGACATCACGCGGCAGGAATCCACCTCGTTCGCCTCAGGCAGGCCGACAGCCCGAGTCGTTAGCGTTAGCCGTGTGTAACTCTATAGTGTAACTCTATAGCGCTGTGTATCATGTGACATGAAACACCAGGACGTGACGCGGCTACGGTTACGCTGACTTCAGAGAATGGTGAAAGACGTGAGGTAACTGAAGACGCGGTCACACGACCAGGAACCGGGTCGTCCGCTCGGCGGGCCTTACAGAGCAGCGCGGCTCTGCTACACAATCCTCCTGAGACTGATGCTGACAGAGCGATGCTCCATGAACACACAAACCCATGCACAGTGGAGAACGTGTGTGTGTGTGTGTGTGTGCGAAAACATAAGCACTATTGTAAGTGGCTGTGGATAAGAGTGTCTGCCAAAATGTAAATGTATGTGTGTGTGTGTGTGTGTGTGTGTCTAATATAAACCATTTATGGAAGTATAAGGTACTAAAAAGTGCACTCACACACACTCACACACACACTCACACACTCCCATGCTCCAGCTACATTCTTCATTCTTCTGCACATCTCTCATCTTACTCTCTTCATCTCTTTATCTCTCCCTCCATCTCTCTCTCACCAGCATTTTATTTGCACCTCCCTCCCTCTCCCTCCCTCTCCCCCCCCCCCTCTCTTTAAGCAGCTGCAGACGGTAAAGTGAAAAGCTGCCAGTCTTTTGTTTCTTTTCTTTGCTCTAACGGCTTCAACGGTGAACTGCATAGTTAAACCCTTAAATCACGCAAACACACACACACACACACACTCTCACACACACACACACACACACACACACACACATTCAGTACAGAAGCACACACATAAAGACGCACAAAACACACACAACCACACACACACACACACACTTTTAACATTTAAACTACACATCCCTCTGTTCACCATGTTTTATTCCACACAGATAAAATAAAATGCTCGTTTCTGATTGGCTGCTAATGAGTCTATCACTCTCATACAACAACAACAATAAAAATAATAATAAAGATAATAATCAGTATGTATATTATTTCTTTGCTTGTTTTATTGTGTTTTAAAAGCAATAGTGTTTTAATGTGATTCAGGATGCTTAATCACTATACATAATAACCACTATATACATTATATACACTATAACCAGTATATACATTATATACACTATATACACTATAACCACTATATACACTATATACACTATAACCACTATAAACACTATATACACTATATACACTATATACATTATATACACTATATACATTATATACATTATATACACTATATACACTATAACCATTATATACACTATATACACTATAACCACTATATACATTATATACACTACAAACACTACATACACTATATATACGCTATAGCCATTACATACACTATATACACTATAACCATTATATACACTATATACACTATGTACATTATACAGTATACACTATATACATCATAAACACTATAAACACTATAGATGCTATAACCATTATATACACTATATACACTATATACGCTATATACACTATATACACTATATACGCTATATACATTATATACACTATAACCACTATACACATTATATACACTATATACATTATATACACTATAAACTCTATGTACAATAACCACTATATAAATTATATACACTTTATACACTATATACACTATATACGCCATAACCATTATATACACTATATACACTATACCCACTATATACATTATATACACTATAAACACTACATACACTATATACGCTATAACCATTATATACATTATATACACTATATACATTATATACAACCCTTAATCAATATCTTATTAACTTCAATTTCCATTTTCTCTCCACATCAGGATAAAGCTTAACTATTTAATCCCACACTTTAATTTTAGCTACAGATATTCCTGCAAAATTATAACAGCTCTTCAGTGTTTTGTGTTGCAGGTCTCTCGTCTTAATGATGCAACCGTTTAAAATTAAATTTATTTTTCTTTATTATATTTTAATTGTAATATTCATATTTAAAATAAACTGTAAGTTGTGTATTAAAAAATGTATAAGACATATTTTTTAAAGTATTTTATATCATTTTAAGATCATAACTAAAAGTAACTTTTTACCTTGAAAAACAATTACAGAATAATAAATACTTTATTAAACTATTAAAAATAATACTAATAATAATACTACGACTAATAATAATAATAATAATAATAATAATTTTCCTACATACAGAAAACAGTGAGTCCATTAACAAAGAAACACAAATAAAGGCTTTGACTAATCCCAGCGAGACGCAGCGAGACGCGGTCAGGGGACGACTGAGGGGCAGTTTTAGTCCTGAACCCTTTTACTGCCCCCCCCGCTGGGGTCTTATTGCCCCGAGTGACAGCAGGTGAAAACCACTTCTGTTTACTCTTTACTTTATTTAAAGTGGATTTAGAATTTAAATGACACACACACTCTCTCTTCACTCTCTTTCTCTCTCTCACACGCACACACACACACACACACACACACACACGCATACGTGCACACAAATCCTACACAATTTTCTTTTTGCCCGTCAGAAGGAGTTGTAATGTATTAATAAATTATTAATTATAATTTTTGGTTTAGAGAAACAAACAAACTTTAATTATTTCTTTATTATACTTTTTATTTATTTATTTTAGGAATCAGACTTTTCTAACCACATTAAAGCCGGCGCTCTAATCTACAATCATTTGCTTACTATTTAGCAAATTCACCTTCATATACTGAGACAGAAGGCCACACCTTCTTTATTGAGACAGAGGTCACGCCTCCTTCACTGACCCAAGGGCCACACCTTCTTCACCAACACTGACCCTGGGGTCACGCCCACTTCACCAACACTGACCCAGGGGTCACGCCCACTTCACAGGGGTCGCGCCCACATCAAAACGACTGACCCAGAGGCCACGCCTTCCCCACTGTCACAGAAGTCACACCTTTTCCACTGACCCAGTGGCCACATCTGCTTCAACGACACTGACCCAGGGGCCACGCCTTTTTCATTGACCCAGGGGCCACGCCTCCTTTAGGAATTCTGAACTGGAAGCACTACACGCATCATGCGGCTCTACATTTCTCTTAATTGACATTGGTGAAGTTTACCCACGATCATGTGACTTATAAATCTAAGTGTTAAATAATGCTGAGTTTACGCTCACGTCCATGTCACAGTCCCGCTCTGCTTTGCAAAAACACACAGATTAGCGAAAACGCGCTTACTAATTAAACGCTATTAAACGTGTGCTTACTAATTAAACGTCATCAGCAAATCAAATGTTCCAAATCTATTGTTAAAGAAAAATCAAAGTCGTATATAAAAACATAAAAAATCTTAGCCGCATCAGTGAACTACGCTCACGAAACCTTGTCCTGGTTTTGGGGATCCTCCCAAAAAAATGGTTTGGAACAGATACCCCCCACCCCCCGACACACACACACACGTTTCCCCCTCCTCCTCGTGTATTTTGGAGGCATCCGTGAGCTGAATACTGATGAGCTTTTTTTTGGGGAAGATTGATTTCCATGTGCAAGCGGGACGAGGGGTCCTCACTCTCTCTCTCTCTCTCTCACTCCACCCCTTCCACCCCTCATTTTCTTTTTCTTTTTAACCGCTCTTTTTGTTCAACGCTAACCCACAATCACAGCGACGCCTCATTTCTTATTTCAAATCGCAGTTTATTTTCTTGACGTTTCGACTACATACAAGCTAACAAAGTAACGTTACATGGCATTACTTTTGCCGCCATTTTAGGCCCAGAGAATGTTGTCCCCCCAACCCCCACCACACACACACACACACACACACACTTTTTACATACACTTCTCTTCGTCTTAAAACAAACATTTACATTTGGGTTCATCTATTTACTGAAAGTCTTTACGAGATTACAAAGCGAACAGATTATACAACTAACGCTAACAATGCGCTAGCTTATGCTAATGTACTGTACTGTACATATATTAGAAAAATCTGGATTGCTAAAGTACTTTACTTAATGACACTTTTAAAATTCTAAACTAAAATCTTAAGATTTTAAAATTATATTTAATTCTAATTATTTAATACTTTTACTTAAAATCTATTGAAATCTTTATCACTTTGTTTTGTTTACATTTTTTATTTTAATGAACAATTAATTACATTTAAATATCTACTGATAATTCTTTTTTATATATAATTTTAACAAAACATCACAATTTGAAAAATTCAGAACTGTGATTTTTTAAATTAATTTTAAACAACACAGATGTTCATGATATCTCAGAAAAAGTGCGCTTAGCGTTATCTCTCATGCTACCTTGTCGCAAAATAAAAGAGCAAATTATCATAATCATTTGCATAACACGGCTAATCAAAAATCTCCATTAGACCTTTTATTCCGTCCTCCACTTCTCCATCCTTTTATTCTCCTTTATTACCTCCCAAGAGTATAATCTCTCCGACGCCTGCGTGTTAACTACGTACCTGGCAACCGTGCAAGAACAAGGACGCTAAATTTCTGTTCGGCATTTAGGAATAAAAAAATATATGATGGAGTAGCTAAAAAGCGTGTGCATTAAAAACCTGCTTTATGGCGTGCAATAACTGAGAACAGCACTTGAGTGGCGCCGGATAATGAAATAATAACCTGAAATTTGTGTAGATAGATTTGGTTCCAACTAAACAAACACACACACATTCACACACAACCATCAAATCCCAGTTGTGAAATTGCTGATGCTTGCTCTTGGTGCCAGAGAAGGAAATAAATCTGATAAAAAAAATAAAAAATTTAAGAAAAACTCTTGTATTTAAGATGCTGTGTATTCATGACAGGGTAAAGGGGTGCCAATACTTTGTGTAGTGCAGCAGATGGACTACAATTGGTATGCATACAGTGAGAATGTATCTGCATGTTAAATGAAAAAAAAAATCAAAAAATAATAAATGTATATATATATGATTCATATCAAAGAAACGTCTGCTAAACTTAATGTTTTAACTTAAATTAAATTCCGATGTCATTGTTCGTTTCCCCAAAGGGTACACAAACTTTTGCACTTGACTGAACCTGCGGATTCTTTCGCGCACAGCAGATGCTGACGCACGTCGTTCTGGGAAAACTCTGTTCTCCAAACCTGCGTTATGACTCGGAGTGTCAGGATCGGCCGGGCGAAATGAAAAGTGGGCGGAGAAACGTTGACATCCCCCTAACGCTAGCGCTCGTCTCTCTTCCCTCCCTCAAGCGGCCCGGGGCTTTCGAGTCATATTTTTCTTCCCCCTTCTTTTTTTTCTCTGCTCTTGTTTTTTCTCATCTCCCGGCTCTTTGAGGAACGAGGCGCCCCTGCACGCTCGTCTTCCTCGTCCGCTGCTTTCCCGGTTAAGTCTAGGGGCTCTGGGCTAATAACGCAGAAGTCGTCGATGTTCTCGCAAGCTAACGATTAGCACGGAGCAGAAAAGCAGTGGAGATCAAACAGGAGAGAAAGAAAATGGAAGCACCACGAGGGCCACTTTGCTGTTTGAACGCTTTAGCCAGGAATAACAATCCATAATTCATGAGCCCTGTCTAGCCCACAGACATACAGCCAACCTAGCATTTATTATTCATCGCGTACACCTCACGTGTCGAGCTTTTAAACTAATGGATTGCAAGCGCAAAGGGTTTCGAAGTTTTCCCATGTTGCATGCATCAAGTACAATCAAGCATCTCCGTTTTGCTACCTGGAAATGTAAAAAAGGTTAAACCCGGCGGAATTCAGCGGGGGGAATTAGTGCTAAATGGAAAGCGTAAACAGCGCTCCGCACAGCCGATGACTTAAACCATCATCCATTACTGAACTGCAAAACCTGCTAAAATCTGCTGAGGAATGAAGGATTCCTTTGAGTGCGTCCTTCTGAGTCATGCTAGTCAGCTAGCGTGCACACACATACACACACACACTCAGAGAACGTGGGAGAATTCCACACTGAGGTCATGCACCTCAAAGAAACTCAAGCAAATGAGAGAAGGCCTCAGATATTGAGTTCAGGACTATTTTTATTTCTCCGAAAGCGCTTGGCCTGAAGGTCGTACGACGTTTACTTTAGCACGTCACCCGTACCAGCCGAGCTGCCTAAGCATAAACAGCCTGACAATAAATAACCATTTTCTTGCACGGATAATGTTTTAAACATTTTAGGGGAAAAAACACACACTCTAAATACACAATGACACCTTTAGCCCAGATTTAGTTTATCTGCCAAAACATGTTTTGTCTGAAGTCTGAGTAGTTTCGTATTTTTGTTTCACTGACGCTACAACATGTAAAGTACTATAACAAAGCTTATAATGATCACCTATACTACTAGTTTTCTATAGTGTCTTATAGTACTTGCAGTGGATTACAATAGCTATTATAGAGTTTATAGTTTATTATACTGTTATCAGTTATCACCTAAACTCTAAGTAGTATTATTAGTAAATGTATTAATTAGTAAATTAGTACTGTGATTTATAATAGCATTGCATATACAGTATAGTGTACTATAGGGATCATTACAGGCTTTGTAGTGTACTATAGGGATACTACAGGCTTTGTAGCGTACTATAGGGCTTACTACAGGCTTTGTAGTGTACTATAGGGATTACTACAGGCTGTATAGTGTACTATAGGGATTACTACAGGCTTTGTAGTGTACTATAGGGATCACTACGGGCTTTGTAGTGTACTATAGGGATTACTACAGGCTTTGTAGTGTACTATAGGGATTACTACAGGCTGTATAGTGTACTATAGGGATCACTACAGGCTTTGTAGTGTACTATAGGGATCACTACAGGCTTTGTAGTGTACTATAGGGATCACTACAGGCTTTGTAGTGTACTATAGGGATTACTACAGGCTGTATAGTGTACTATAGGGATTACTACAGGCTGTATAGTGTACTATAGGGATCACTACAGTCTTTGTAGTGTACTATAGGGATCACTACAGGCTTTGTAGTGTACTATAGGGATTACTACAGGCTTTGTAGTGTACTATAGGGATTACTACAGGCTTTGTAGTGTACTATAGGGATTACTACAGGCTGTATAGTGTACTATAGGGCTTACTTCAGGCTTTATAGTGTACTACAGGAATCACTTCAGGCTTTGTAGTGTACTATAGGGATTACTACAGGCTGTATAGTGTACTATAGGGATCACTACAGGCTTTATAGTGTACTATAGGGATCACTACAGGCTTTATAGTGTACTATAGGGATTACTACAGGCTGTATAGTGTACTATAGGGATTACTACAGGCTGTATAGTGTACTATAGGGATTACTACAGGCTTTGTAGTGTACTATAGGGATTACTACAGGTTGTATAGTGTACTATAGGGATTACTACAGGCTTTGTAGTGTACTATAGGGATTACTACAGGCTTTATAGTGTACTATAGGGATTACTACAGGCTTTATAGTGTACTATAGGGATTACTACAGGCTGTATAGTGTACTATAGGGATTACTACAGGCTGTATAGTGTACTATAGGGATTACTACAGGCTGTATAGTGTACTATAGGGATTACTACAGGCTGTATAGTGTACTATAGGGATTACTACAGGCTTTGTAGTGTACTATAGGGCTTACTACAGGCTTTATAGTGTACTATAGGGATTACTACAGGCTTTGTAGTGTACTATAGGGATTACTACAGGCTTTATAGTGTACTATAGGGATTACTACAGGCTTTGTAGTGTACTATAGGGATTACTACAGGCGTTATAGTGTACTATAGGGATTACTACAGGCTTTGTAGTGTACTATAGGGATTACTACAGGCTTTGTAGTGTACTATAGGGATTACTACAGGCTTTATAGTGTACTATAGGGATTACTACAGGCGTTATGGTGTACTATAGGGATTACTACAGGCTGTATAGTGTACTATAGGGATTACTACAGGCTTTATAGTGTACTATAGGGATTACTACAGGCTGTATAGCGTACTATAGGGATCACTACAGGCTGTGTAGTGTACTATAGGGATCACTACAGGCTTTGTAGTGTACTATAGGGATTACTACAGGCTTTGTAGTGTACTATAGGGATTACTACAGGCTTTGTAGTGTACTATAGGGCTTACTACAGGCTTTATAGTGTACTATAGGGATTACTACAGGCTTTGTAGTGTACTATAGGGCTTACTACAGGCTTTATAGTGTACTATAGGGATTACTACAGGCTTTGTAGTGTACTATAGGGATTACTACAGGCTTTATAGTGTACTATAGGGATTACTACAGGCTTTATAGTGTACTATAGGGATTACTACAGGCGTTATAGTGTACTATAGGGATTACTACAGGCTTTATAGTGTACTATAGGGATTACTACAGGCTGTATAGTGTACTATAGGGATCACTACAGGCTGTATAGTGTACTATAGGGATCACTACAGGCTTTATAGTGTACTATAGGGATCACTACAGGCTTTATAGTGTACTATAGGGATTACTACAGGCTTTGTAGTGTACTATAGGGATTACTACAGGCTGTATAGTGTACTATAGGGATTACTACAGGCGTTATAGTGTACTATAGGGATTACTACAGGCGTTATAGTGTACTATAGGGATTACTACAGGCTTTATAGTGTACTATAGGGATTAGTACAGGCTTTATATTATTATTAGCAGCATTATTACAGAGTTGTGTTGTAAGATTTACAGTGCCTCATACTGTATTCTAAATGCATTTCACACCTCAGTTTCATTTCATAATATTTTAACCACAATTGTAATCTACCAGAAGCAGACTGGATCTGATTACTGCATTGTATGTAAAAAAAAATCCCCAACCACACACACACAAAAAAGAAAGAAAGAAAAAAAGGGACAGTGTGCAAATTAGGTCATAGGCACCGGGTTGGATGTGATCAAAACAACAGGTGCTCTACCACCCAATTATCCATCAGCCGCCTACATAATCGACTTCCTCCACAATAAGTTATATCAGGAACGGAGCCACAGCTGATAATTTGACTTACAGGCTCCTAAAGTGTTGAACAGGTTGATTTCAGTGCTGGAAACAGCAGAGAGGGGGCAGTGACAGCTCGCTATTAATCTATAAACAAATCTGATAGTTTAATAGAACATTAAGAGAATGTCGTCACCGGTTCTGTCTCGTTCAGCCGCTCTGGCTCGCTTTGCAGCACCGTGATGCTTCCATTAGCTAAATTTTACTTTTTGAAATCTGTAATATGGACAGCAATGTAAAAAACAAGCCTATTGTATAAGACAAATATTTAACCCAATATGAGGCAAATTATATGCAAGAAGTGCTTCAGTACACCATATAGTGTAAAATAGGTCACACAATATACTATAGTTATATATTATAATAGCTCATATAATACACTATAATTTATATGACCCAAAACAGTTCCAACCTGGCCATGTGCCACGTTACAGGACCGGTGTATTCTTTATGTAACAGGAACGCTGTTTACATTTGAGTAACCCCGATCTTGGTGATGATTATTCTGCGCGCTGTTTAAATCAGGCTCGGCCTGTTAGACGTGACGGACGGGTCACACACAAACATAGATAAACGACACTGCAGTGTTTATATAGTCTAACTTCCTGCACAGGAATGCTTTCCTTCTTCCTAGCTAAACACAATCATGTAGCACTCAAGTAAGTCGTATACGGTCACCTGGTAAAGCACTGGAATCCTTTATGTTTAGCAAACTCGGGAAAAAAAAAAAGAAAAAACAAGGAAACCAGCAAAAAAGCAGGTTGCCTTGACAACCCTGGTGTAAACAGCGAGTGCACAAGGGGGGAAGGCATGTGTTCCGTTATATGATAAAGTAAATCTGCGATCATTATTAATCACTCCACCGCCATTATACTGATTACAGTCTATGTCACTGTGTTCCCGGTGCGTCATTCTCGGCGTCTCTGTATCAGACCGGTTTCACGGCTCATTTACACTGTAGCGTGACAGATCAGTGGTGCAGGGGTTCGCAAAGGGCGCCTTCCTCTGATGCAGAAGCGGTCTAACCCCACCGGTCTCGCAGGACATGTTCAGACACAGACTCACAAGAAACTGGTTTTGCGCCCACGCTCGATCTCATGCTACACAACGCCACAGAAAGGTCTTTCCCTCTGACCTCACCACGACCTCTTCACAGCAGGCACGGAGCTACAGTTCAGCTCATCTGGATCACGCCTGGCGTTTTCTCTGCAATGGTTTAAAAAATTAAATAATAATTGTAAAAAAAAACAACCCTGCAGGGCTCCTTATGAGGAGGGATGACTTAAGGCATGGCTCTGTCCCAAAAACACCTAGCATGGTGGAGTTAACCCGACGGGGTTCTAACGCCGGCCTTGGGTTTGTGTTGATGCTCCTCGTGTGTTGCACGTGGAGTTGAGCTGTCCCTCATAACCTTGTGATTTATGTGTTAGAGTGATGAAAACGGAACAACTCCACACACCCAAACCTGTTAAATCTTGCACGGAGTCTGTGTTGTTACTGTACAAGTGCTCACAAGAACCTCAAACTTGGGAAACTTTTCACCCTGTTTAACTTTTTTATATCACCTACCTGCTTCAAAAGATTCCATCTTTACACATTTATAAGAGCAGGGGAAAACGTTGCTGGATTCTGATTGGTCAGGAGGGGATTTGTCAGTAGTGCAGCCGCCAGTCACGTGCGATGATATAGTGACGCATCCTGATTCTTTTGCTTGGCAAGTCATGTATCGCCACAATGACGCCAAAACTAATTATTTATTTATTTTTTTTTATTTATTTGTTCATGTTCGTATTTACAGTTCCTCTATAATCCTGTAGGTGGTGCACTCTGAACTATTCACACATTGGAAGGCGCCACAGCCTCCCGTCTGGTACGAAATATGTACAAAACTATGATCATTACAGTACAGCAACACCTGGGGATCGTGATCATATCGTATCCGGCGCTCCTTGGTGATTCCCATCCCTAGATTATATTCATGTGCTTGTGTTTAAGGCATGAATGAAGGTTTGTTTTTTTTTCTTCACGTGAGAAGAGGGAAGAATCACCTCCATATGAACCGCACTAAAGGAACTTTACCGCTAAAGGAGCTCGTCTGATGTGTCACACCATCACAGCAAAACAAGACCAAAACAGCCCGAGGGCGGGAAGTGCCTAAAGCCAGCTCATTATCTGCCCTTTGTGATAGCATCAATAGCGGGCCACATTAGCCGTGCTTTATGAGCCAAACACCACTCCCTGTCGGTTTTGTCTGGGCTGGACCGTCATGTAATAACCAGCTTCGAGGTCGCCGTGTCTCTCCGAGGAACGACTCTCTTCGAATTATTTTCTCTCTCCCAGGCCGGACTGGGCCGGGACACTATGTAGGCAGACGGAGATGCCTCTTCTGGATCTTTAATAGCTGCAGGGCGTCGTTAAGAGGTCTGTTTTTGGCTTTCTGATTGCTAGGTGTCGTCACCGGATGAAGAATGGTTCGATAGCGCCACCAAAAACAAAACAAAGAAAGAAAGAAAAAAAGAAGGCTAAACATTAAGCACTCATATTTTCCTGATTTTTTTTTTTTTTTTTGCTAGCATGATCACTAAATCTTGGTGATTAGCTTCATCAGTCATGAAAGCTAAATTTCTTAATTACTTTGCTAACTTCTCCTGAAACGTGAATACTCATAAGATATTTATATACTTACATGATACATTAATATTTTCTATGTTTCTATATTTCTGAATAAAAACAGGAAGGGGTTTATTATCCTGTCATACAATTTGAACCTGTTCGCTAGTTGGTGAGCTTTAAAAATATAACCATAAAATGCTGTCAGGTTCTAAACCAACAGGTTTGTTTTTCAGATATCATCTTTATTTATCGTAAAGATTTAAAATCTTCTCAAAAATAACTTTATTTTAGCACATTTTGGCTAGCTTGGTAGTGCTAATGGTGCAAATTACAAATAAAATTAAGTTCCTACCATAAATCATGTCAGGTTATACTGTAGCATCTTAGCTGACGCTAGCTAGCTCACTAGCATTAGAAATTAAAATGACTTATGATATAATAAGAAATTCCGTTACAAATCCTGTCAAATTAGCGTGTATTAGCTTTCAGGGTAAAAATTGTGCGAATACAAGCATAAGCTGTAATAATGCTAATAACTTTCTGTTTGTTACTATTTAACTTCCATTTATGAGTATGAAGGTACAGTAGGTGCTGGTGTATAATCAAGGTCTATTAATAATATGTTTATGTTTCATACATTAAAAGACCAGAAACCCAGTCTCAGAAACATTTTTGTCTGTCCAAAGAGATTGTGTCTTAGCATCACACAGAACTGTCTGTCTAGACTTTACTGAATCTCCTGCAGTCCTTAGATCTCTGTCTGAAGTTTAATCTGCACCATCAGTGAA
Source organism: Clarias gariepinus (assembly GCF_024256425.1). Lineage (NCBI taxonomy): Eukaryota > Metazoa > Chordata > Actinopteri > Siluriformes > Clariidae > Clarias > Clarias gariepinus. Next base: position 2,106,121 of record NC_071103.1, on the reverse strand, counting down.
TCTAAATGTGGAGTAAAAGTGATGTTATGAACAGTTATGTGTGGGATTTAATAATCTACTGTAAAATAATCTACTAATGCGCTACTGTCTCAATGTAAACAAACACCTGCACCAATAGATATTAATTAGAAAAGATAAAGTGAATATTTTGACTGGGATTAGTTCATATTTTCACTTTGGCTGAAATAACAGCGCTGAAGTGGTATAAGTGAATTTTAACACGCTGGAGTGGTTTTAAGACAAAACTTCATCTTTATCGTTTGATCTACTTTTTCCATTTCTCATCTGTGATTCACTCTCCGATTACCGAACAGGGAGTGTATTTGTCTGAGCACCAAAGAAGGACAACTTAGTGTAAACAAGGCGTGAGATACTCAACCTTACAGAATGGGATTTCTTTGTATTAATAAGTTAGACAGAGAGTTCTGCTGTACAGAGAGACACACAGACATGGACGTGGGCTTCAACCTCAAATAATAATAATAATAATAATAATAATAATAATAATAATAATAATAATAATATCACTGATTACATTAAAGATCAGCAGATTATTATAAGATTTAACCTTTTTTTTCTCATCAACAACACATACGTCGGCTAGTTTATAAATATACGCAACGTTACAAATCCTTTCTGGAATCCCGTCAGGTTAGTGGATGTTGACCGGCTAGCTATGTTGCTGGAATAAATTATAACGTTACGTTAGGTCATGGTAGCTAGCAGGTTAGCTTTAGCTGTGAGAATTATGGCCACGAGTTAAAGTTTCTCTCAGTCTGATCTGCTCATGACAGTACAGATTCCATTGGAGTTGACAAAAAACAACTTGCTCAGCATGCAGACTGTAAACACACACACACACACACACACACACACACACTCTCTCTCTGACTCATACTCTCCCTCTCTGTGTTTACCTCACAGTTTCACTCAGTGACTCAGGATGAATCTTCCTCCTCCTCCTCCTCCTCCTCCACCTCGCTGCTGTTTCCTCGACGGGCTCCGACGTGCACGTCGTGATCAGTCACGGTTCTTGTCTTTGTGCTTGGTTACATAACCACCGGTTCCCCTGCAGGGTTCTTTTGTAGCAAACTATTGTAACAAGATCTCATCCTGATCAAGTTGCAGTAAACACACCCATGGTGTGCACGGATGGTATGTCCTGTCCTGTCAACATGAAAAACAAGTGTTTAGGGAGTTTTTTAAAAAAAATGCAAGAAATCATTTTAATGACCTTTGACCGCAGGCAGACCTCGGAGACGTGACGCAAACATGCGGGCATAGGTAAGGAAACAGTGCAACTTCCTGTCAGGTATAAATATGAACGATATTTGCAGACTAGCGGGACACCACAGAGACGGCTATTTTGAACAAACAGAATAACTAGCGCAGGTTGGTATGACGCTGCGTGTCCATTTTAATTAATTTTTTATAAAAATATTTTAAACTCCCTTGCCCTACCAGATCCGTTTGGGGTCACTACAAGCATGACACGATCCAGAAACTAAGTACTATATATTTGCATAAAAAGGCAAATCCGTTAACATCTTCTAGCTAGCTAGCTAAATCAATTAATCAATCAATCAATCAATCAATCAAAGTGGCTGTTAAAACTTAGCTAGCTACTTCTTTATGGGTCATAAAAATAAAAATAGAATATACTGTACAATAGAACATAAAAAAAAATTATTTGGTGAAAGAAAGAGGGTGTGTAAATATGCATAAAAAGGTGACTTATTAAAGTGTCTTAGTGCAATGGTCCAGAATGTAAACATGAATATGTAAGTGTAGGTGTGCGTGAATGTGTCCATAGTGCCCATGGATGTTAGAAAGATTGTATTAGTCCTGTGTGCTGGTGTGATTGAGAGACCGTATCGCCTGCGGGAAGAAGCTCCTCCTCAGTCCGTTTGTGTTGGTCTTCAGGGCGCGGAATCGCTTTCCAGACCGCAATAGAGAGAACAGTCCATTGTTGGGATGGCTGAGGTCTTGGTCCAGCACCACTTGCTGTAGATTGAGTGCAGGTCAGGGAGCTCAGTGCGGATGATGCTCTTAGCTGATTGCACCACACTCTGTAGGGCTCGCCTGTCCTGCATGGTGCTGTTCCCGAACCAGGTCGTGATGTTTCCCATCAGGATGCTCTCTATGGTGCAGGGGTAGAAACTCCTGAGCACCTTGTGGGGCAGTCTGAAGTCTCTCAAGCGTCTGAGGTGGTAGAGACGCTGCCGGGCCTTTTTTACCACGGTATTGATGTGACAGGACCATGACAGATTGTTCCTCTGGCACTCCTCCAGGTAGGCCGTCTCATCGTTGTTCCTGATCAGGCCAACCACGACGGTGTCGTCAGCAAACTTGATGACGTTGGTGGAGTTGGTAGTGGCGACGCAGTCGTAGGTGTACAAAGAGTACAGCAAGGGGCTCTGATGTCCGCCCATCCTTACTGCCTGTGGTCTGTCAGTTAGGAAGTTGGAGATCCACTGACACATAAATGAGCTGAGTCCCAGGTGCTCCAGCTTGGTGGCGAGTGTGGAGGGAATTATGGTATTAAATGCTGAGCTGTGGTCGATAAAGAGCATTTTAACATAATTCCCTCTCCGAGTGTCCAGGTGGGTGAGTGATGTGTGGAGGAGATGGGAGATTTCATCGTCTGTGGAGCGGTTTGGGCGGTGTGTAAACTGTAGAGGGTCCAGTGTGTCGGCTAGTGAAAAAATGATGAAGTCTCTGACCAGGCGCTCAAAGCACTTCATCACTACTGAGGTGAGGTGATAGTCATTAAGAGAAGCAGGATAAGGTTTCTCTTTGAAGCATGTGGGGATCACCAACTGGGTTGGAGCTGTGACTCTAGTTCCCCTTCCGTAGCGCTGCTTCGCCTCTTTCACCGCCTTCCGGATGTTATATGACACAGCCTTGTACGGTTCTATGTCCCCCGATGGAAGTCCAGCATTGTAGGCAGCGGTGCGACAGCTTTGCAGATGGTTTTATCCACCCACTGCTTCTGGTTGGGAAACGTTCTGATAGTCTTCCACGGTATCATCCACTAGTTTCCCGATGAATCCCACAACCACTTTCATAAACAGAACTGTTTCGGAACATGTCCCAGTTGGCCACCGATTGGTCCGTCCAGCGTGTGACCTCCCTCTCAACCAGAACTTCCTGTTTCAGCCTTTGTTTGTATTTTGGCATGAGGAAGATGGCGGAAAAGAGGGGTCGGAGTAGTCGTGACGGCAGCTGACCTCACCAGCGCCATCTTGGAACCTTAATGTCGATGACCAAAATACAACATAATAAAATAAATCTCATGATGCTGCTTCTCCGGATCTCGATATCACATGTTTAATAGCACATTTAGAAACGCTTGATATCCCATTAAAACACTGATTTCTATCTCTCTCTCTCTGTCTCTCTCTCTGTCTCTCTCCTGTCTATACCACCACACTAAATTTAAAATGAAACACTCAAGATATGAGCGAAGTCAACACTTTTTTAAAACTTTTGGCATTAACTATTCAGAAACTGCAACCGTTTTCATGCACACACACACAGACACACACACGTCCACAGTAGGGTTCTTCTTCACCATGGACAGAATTCAGTGCTTTAGTGGTCTTTCTTCTGTGATCTTTCAGGTCTTTTACTGTTGTTGAGTTAATTCCTTCTTTTTAAGAACGTTCCAAACTGTCGTATTGGCTCCTCCCGATGTTTTTTCTACCTCTCTGAACAGTTTTTTTTTTGTTTGTTTTTGCAGCCTAATGACGGCCTCCTTCACTCGCACCCACACCTCTTTGGACATCATGTTGACAGTTCGAGTGAACAGCTACCAAATGCAAATGTACACTCCAGTCCACCTCCAGGGCTTTTATCTGTCTATCAAATCTGTTTGATTAGTCACGGAGTAACGAGGGGAACAGGCCACACCTGACCATGCAACAGCTTGTCAGCAAAGGACTTTCGTTCCATTATTTATGAGCCACTAAAATCAGTGTGTGTATAAAAATAGCCGTAATTCCTGCATGGTTAATGCCAACTGACAAAAGTCAAAAAGTTTCATTACAAATTCAGTGGTGGTATACAGAGGCCAAATGCCAAAAAAAAAAAAAAAAATCCAAAATTTATGGACCTGGCTGTGAAAGTAAGACAGTCGATGTGGTCGAAACATGAATCACCAGATCCATAAATGAATAAATGAAAAAGAATCGTGATGCATGGATAAGTTTTTTACAAGTCTCATCTCTAGAAAGCAGGCTTATTTAAAGCATCAGCATGACGCACGATGTGGGAAAACACCCCCTCCATCTCTCTCTCTCTCTCCATCTCTCTTTCTCTCTCTCTGTATCCATTCTGTCCATCCGTGATCTAATGTGACAAATAAAGGTCACTTAAAAAGTCAAAAGTCTCTCTCAGTATATCAGGAGCTCTCTCACAGTATCTGTCTCTCTCTCCCTCTGTCTCTCTCTCTCTCTCTCTCTCTCTCGCATTATCTCTCTCTCACCGTATCGTCAGTACGTCTCTCGCCCTTCTGAGAAACCAGGGCACGAACGCCAGCCTGGAAAGTCCCTTCCATGTAAACAGCCCGTAATCACCGAGGTGTGAGGTTTGGCAGCACACCGAGGTTCAGGCGAGGCCTGCTTATACCAGACGACCTTGCGGCATGTGTGTGCGAGTGTGTGTGTGTGTGTGTGTGTGTGTGTGCGAGAGAGAGAGAGAGAGAGCACACGCATATTTGAGTTTCTAGGCAGTTACACAGTAATCGCTGCTTATAAAGGCAAATTAGCTCGGAGCTGAAGGGTGTTCTGGGTTCACGCTGACATTGATGACTTCTTCACTTTAACGGTGCCTTTTATTTTCTTTCCTTCCTCCAACTCATCATGCTGCTCTCCTGACTTTTCATTTTTAACTCTTCTCTCGCAATTACCTGGAGCTAACGATACAACAGACCAAAAATGAGGTGTATGCGAAAGTCTTGGCACCCCAGAAAGTAGTCGGAATCATTCACGTTATCTTTTATACTCTGGGGTGATGAGGTGGAGGGCTGATGCCTATCCTAGGGGAGGACACACACATACTCATTTGGCCAATTTGGGAACGCCAGTTAGCCTCATCTGCATGTCTATGGACTGGTGGAGGAAACCCATCAAGCACAGAGAGAACATGCAAACTCCATGAACACCTTGTAGACAAAGAAAACTCCTGAATGACCGTAAGAACCCAAACCACAGACACACACATACATGAAGCTTACAAAAACATGGGTCTGCATGGAAGAGTCATCAGAAGGAAACCTTCTCCGTGACCTCATCACAATACGACATGTAAATAAGACGGGGGCATTTAATCGCTGCCGAGTGATGTCTGGTGAAATTTAAGGACCATTAAGGGTGGATTTGTTGTGCTTTGGGGCTGTGGGGCAGCTCAGGAAACACTTCACGGTTTGATGGACGAACAAGATCCGGTCAAGAAGCTAAAGAGAGAGAGAGAGAAAGAGACTGTCTTTTACAACAGAACAGAGATCCAGAGCGATCCCTCAAAATCCAGCGTGAGCTTCTCCATGGGAACTCGAGCTGAAGTGAAACAGCCCTTCACTGGAACATCACTTAAAACCCGTGTGCAGATTTAAATCCTGCCCAAGGACATCTGAGAAATGTTTCACAACGAAGAAGAACGAAAAGACCAGCTGTGCCTCCCGGCGCTGCCGAGAGCTGACACACTGACGAGTGAAGGAACTTGTTTTGTTAATAATTCCAATTGAAAATGTCATTAATTTGACTCTGGGGTGTGTGCATGTGTGTGTGTGAGGTCTTCAGGTGGTGTGATGTTAAACAGGACCTCCTTAAGCAGAACCAGGAGCGAAACATTTTAAAAACTAAACAAAACAAAAAAAAAAACACACACACACCCACGTTCAGGAGGCCGACGTCTCCAGGTGGGCCGCAGATCCGTTTCCGTTTCTCCTCCAGGAAAAAGGCGCGAGAGCGAGATCGAGCGCCTGCGAGTGTGTGATTGCTTTTACAAGCTGTGTGTTTAGAGAAGCCCGGAGCTCGGAGCGGCGAACTCGTCTGAACCCCCATCGCTGGAAAACCGACTCCGCTGCACCGCAAATGGAGTTCATTAGCGTCCAGTAACAATCTCCCACAGGAATCTCCCTCACACACACACACACACACACACATACAGCCTAAAATGACCTCTTCTTGAACTGAGCTGTGCTATTTTATAGGCATTCAAAGCAGAAATGTTGCTAGCATGCTGATGTCTACGGCTAGACAGATAGTGAGACAGGGACTGGATGACAGGGACATGAAAGGAAAGTCAGGAGGACAGGTAGGAAGGGATATAGAAGTAAAGATACAGACAGAAGGTGAGACGGAGAGAGCAGGACAGATGGACAAGCCAGATAGCAAAAGGATATCGGGAGACATACGGAGAGACAAAAAGAGACGTATTAGAACAAGAGACAGACAGAAGGACAGACAGGCAGATATACAGAGAGAAAGTCAGACGGATGTTTAAAGAGAGAGACAGGGATAGAAAAGTGACAAACAGGTGAGACAGACCGAGCGAATGAGAGAACATCAGACCAAGACAAAATACAGAGAGTGAGAGAGAGAACAAGAGGGACACAGGAGCAAGGAGACACAGACAGGAGACACAGTAGGACATGCCGACAGACATAAAGAGAGGTCCACACGAGCCTGAATACAGGATAAAGTGGTATAGAAGATGAGTGAGAGTGAGTGAGTGAGAAAGAGAAATGATAGCAGACAAGACGGAGAGACAGACAGGCGGAAAGACAGACAGAACACTGCACGAGAGACAGGGAAAATAGTTAGCAGGAGGGACAGACAAAAAAGAGAGATCAGCAGACAGACAGACAGACAGGCCAGCTGTGCGTGTAGGTGAGATGTAAAGATTGTGATCATTCATCGCAGCATTTTGTTGTTTGAATCACTGTTGCCGTGGGAACGTGACAACCCCTGGGCAGCTACTACAATGCTACTGAGTTCCAGTCTAGCGAACCCCGCTAACCGCAGCGTCTCGTCGCGGCTCATCTCATGCAAAACTCCCCTGCTTTGGGATTGAGATCGAATACTCAAGCCTTTGAATGCAACCTCTGGTCAGTGTGAAATTTCACATGTTCTTCACGTGTGCAGGAGGTTCCTCAGGGTTCCTCAGGGTTCCTCCTAGCTGTAAAATACAGTGACTCAAACAAACACACACCTCTAGGAGATATTCTAGTGTGTGTGTGTGTGTGTGTGTGTGTGTGTGTGTGTGTGTGTGTCAGGGTGTATCCCAGCCCTGCGTTCAGCGTATCCCAAGATAAGTTCAGAGTCCACCACAGCCCTACCCTGGACGTCTGGACGTCTGGAGGACGTTTTTGGGTTTGGGAGTGACCGAAGTCTCCGTGCAGGACGAAGGGATCACACTGTGAGGGGGATGTAAGAAGACGGGATAAGTGGAGGGCAGATTCAGCACTCACCCAGTCAGAAACATCTGGTAGGGTTACACATCTGGAGCTCTGATCCGATTCCAAACCATCTGATTCCTCAGGACTCTGTAACACAGAGCAACGAGAAGTGGATCAGTGTGTAATTCAGAGAATCGCCATGAAGTTGTTGTGTAGGAAAAAACAAAAAAGATACAAAAAGAACGACAAGAAAAAGGACATACTAGAAGGTAAATTACAACGATAGAAATACATGGACAAGAAAGAGGAAAGAGAAAAAGAAAGTGAAATCTTGAAAAGAAAAAAAAAGTGCGATGAGGGAAAAAAGGAGGAAAGAAAAATTTTTTAATAAATAATCCATTAAAAAAATTGAAGTTGCCATTAAACATAAAAAAAAACAAGGAAAAAAATAAAGATAATGAGTGACTAAAAAGAAGAGAGAAAATAATTAGAGAAAAAAACAAATGAGTAAAGTAAAAAGGAAGAAAAAAGGAAAGAGACAAGAGTGACTGTTTAAATAATAATATTATTAAAAAATGAGGATTTGTGGGCGTGTCCTAATCTGCATAATCATAGATATTTATAACTCATTCATAGCATAAAAATGTTGATATTTTTTAATGGTTCATTAGTTTAAAGCAGTAAGTATTATTGTTCGCAGTTCTGTGTTAATTATTCGGGTTCTGTCTGTGGAGCGAAAGCTGAAAGTGTGCGAAAGCTGAAAGTGTGCGAAAGCTGAAAGTGTGCGAAAGCTGAAGCACCACAGGGACATTAAAGGTGCGCGGAGAAGATGAAGATGTGGAGGGAAGATGAAGATGCCGGAACAGCTGCTGCTGAAACCTTAGAGCCGAGTGAAGGCCACAGAGTCCGAGTGCACACCGGGACAAGGCACACATTCCACCTGGAGCAGCACACGGCACCATCGCTCCACAGCCAGCTGAAAGGGCTGCTCTGTGTATGCACGTGTGTGTGTGTGTGTGTGTGTGTGTGTGTGTGTGTGTGTGTGTGTGTGTGTGTGAGCTGCCTTGAGGCACTACATCTGCTGAACATTCAGGAAACTCAATCACTTAATGACTTGTGCCTCACAGACGGCTGAGAGCGGGGTCGGCCCATCTGGGTGAATTACATCTGTCACACAACCCGATCCAAATCTCTCCTCCTCCGGTTACCACTGAACCTCTCTGCCCTCGCCTCACCCCCTCGCAGCTCGGATTTCTCCCCAAACGACCGGATCGATTCATATCTGTAAACTCTTCACGCTCAGGAGCACTCCTCTAACGCAACCGCGCTGATACACACACACACACACACACACACACACACCCGGACCACTGCACGTCCCAAAGACACGGATCAGACAGATCAGCACCGAGATTTCTGTCATCAGTCCTGTCTTTAGTCAACTAGAACAGAATTAATCAACATCATCCTGTGAAAGTGCAACATGTCCGGAATGAAACTGTGAAATGTCAAAAAAAAGAAATAAAAATTTAATAAAAAAATAATTCTATATGTTACAATTAGGCTTAAAGTCACCCCTCGAAATTTGCGCGAGTTTTGTTCCTCGAGCACCCGAGAAATGTGAAAAAAAAAATGCTAATTTTGGATGTGGTAAAAAAAAATTACCTATAAACGCCTATTTGTATAGTTTAAACCCTAAATCTGCTCCCAGTAAATGATCTTGTACTTTGTGTAGCATTAACAGGCTCAGGGCACCGGGAGGGGTCGTGTCAGGAAGGGCATCCGGTGTAAAACCTGTGCCAAGCTTGTATGTGTGGAGCGGATGGTCCCCTGTGGCGACCCCTTGCCAGGAGCAGCCGAAAGACCGACAACAACAGTGTAGCGCTAAAACGCATGAAATATTATATATTGCCACGGAAAAGTCATTTAAAAGAATTGCGGAGGGAGTTTGGAGTCTCCACGTTATTGCAGGGGTTTCTGCAAACACTTTTTAGTTAGATAATAAGAAAAACCACGAACAAATAAAGCCACGAACTTTGAATCATGACTTTGCGTGGGCCGACTAATTTTAACACTGGATCAAAAATAACAAGAAAAAAGTCAACAATATTTTAAGGAAAATTTTTTTAAATCAATGTCAATAATAATAATTAATTTATTGAAAGAAAAAAATATATTTTTTAAAGTGACAAATTTTCAAAAATATATTGGGAATATTTAAAACAAATCACAAAATGTTTTATGATATTTTGAGTAAATAAGTCATACTTATACCCTAATTTAGCGTCCTCCCACACCTTCGACATCTTCAGCACCTTCAGGAGCGGAAGCTGAAAGTGTGCGAAAGCTAAAACCTCAGCTGCCACACCTTCAGCTTCTCCGCGCACCTTTAACGTCCCTGTGGTGCTTCAGCTTTCGCGCACTTTCAGCTTCCGCTCCCCAGACAGAACACGAAATCATTAACGTCTACACAGAACTGCGAGAAATAATACTAACTGTGTAAACTAATAAACCATTCAAATAATCTGTACATATTCACCCTTATTAAACCCCGGGAGTTATGGATAGCTATGATTATGCAGATTAGTACACGCCCACACATCCTCGTTTTTTTCTATTACTATTTAAAGAGTCACTCCTTATTGCGTTTCTTCTAATTAAAATTTTTTGTAACTTGTCTCTTTTCTTTTTCTTCCCTTTTTTCTACCTTTGTACTTTACTCATTTGTTTTTCTTTTGTCAACTTTTTAATTTTTTCTTTTTTTTTCTCGTTTTATTCACCCATTATCTTAATTTTTTTCCTTTGTTGTTTTTTAGTTTTGTCTTTGTGATTTTCTTTTCATTGAAAAACAATTGCCATTCTAAAAAAATGAATAAAGTTAAAACAATTTTTTGTACAGACAGAATGATAAATATCGGACAAAGTAAAACAAAATAATTCTTTATGCAAATAACAAAAATTGAACTTAGTTTTGTCAAAATATTGCAATTCGATCAGATTTTTGTGGGTTCTTTGTTTAAACAGCTGCCTGAAGAAATCGATGTTTGTTTATTTTGAACAGAAAGGATATTTTTACACTCCCGCTTCAGCGTGCCACGCCCTCCCCTTTACTCTGAAACCAATAATAACGTTCAGCAGGAACCTAAGATAAATTTGGAGATCTCTTGTTTACATTTTCGTTAACTTTCCTTCACGTCTCTAATCTCCGATCGTTCATGTTCTGGTGCGCGATTTATGACAAAGATCTTCTTTTACACCCGTTACCTTGACAACGGCACAGCTGATGTTTGGTTTTGCTAATTCCTGTCCAGTTAAATTGACTTTGAGCCTAACTACGTTGCCTGATAGCTGCTAAGACAAAAACCGGATGGTCAAGCAAAAAGAGAAGTCGATCGATTTGACTAGCTTGCTAACAAAACAAACAGTTCAAGATGGTTTTGTTTTACAAAATGTTTACGTTTCTATTCAGTTTACTCCTGACTTTACTATTTGCATGTTCTGTCACAGTCCTTGTCAGATCCACTCGCTTTCACACTTTCCCGGCTAAACACTTCATCCAAAGTTCACGCTAAACGCCGCTGGAAGCTAATGCGAACAAGATTACCGCTTCACAACGAATCGCTGCTGGCAGATGACGCGGTTGACTCAGATTAAGATGAATGTGTCTGCGTTTCGAGCTAATTAAAGCCCGGAAGAGAGACCCGGAGCGAAAAATAGCACGTCAAATCTGAATGTCTCTTCAAGACGGTTCGGCTGGAACTTCATCTCCGAGGCCGAGCCACAGACGAGAGCAACGCGGCGGGCCGAGCGGATCCGGATTCACACGGCTGCTCGCTTTAATTAAGCGCTCGGAGAGAATTAAGGTCACCTCCGAAGACCAGGAGGTGACGAGATCCCTCTCTCCATCTCGCTTTCTAACTGAAAGAGTGACTTAATGATCTGCCAAACGAGGCGTGGTGGAATTCGAGGGCTTAATTAGCGCTAATCCAGAGGATTTGTCGACTTGACATAAAGCAGCGATTGAGGAAACGTGTTTCTTTGGAACTTGATGTTATGCTAGTCTCAGAGGGAAAAAAATATCTCGGTGTATTTAAAATTCACGAACTGTAAGTGTCCTCAACCATCAGACATGCTTTTAGAAAAATATGCTAATAAGACGTTATCATATTTTTAAAAAACAGACATTTCAGAAAACAGTTAGCATGAAGTAGGCATGTGTGATGTAACAAATTGTTTTTGTTGTTCTTTACATTGCTGTGATATCCAGTGATGTTTATATTACATTATATATTTAAATTTTTTAGCTAAATATTGCACATTTTGCCTACAGCACTGCTAAGCCCAGCTAAACATTCCAGAGAATTAAATCATTGTAATTAATTCCTAGTGTAGCGGCAACTTTAACGTTACAAAACCTTGGACATGCAAAACATACAAGACAAACGGGCCAGAGCTATTGTCTCTTCTTTCCACAAACAAAAGTAGCTTGCTAACATCCCTACAGCACTCCATTAATTGATTGGTTAATCGACATGGATTTCCCATAATCCTGTGTGTGCATGTTAAGGCTTTTGATGTTAGCAAGAAATTCCTATGTGTAGCTACAGAATAAGAAAGTTTGATCTGTAACGTATCGCTAATCATTGTCCTTGTTAACCAATTAGCTTAGCATTAGGCAATTAGCTAGCTAAGAGCGCGAACGCTTTCATGTTTAGCGTTCCTGCTTACTCAGTGAGACTCCTCTTAAGTATAAATAGCTAGCAGGATATTCGCTAGCTATTGCATATAAAGCTATCTCTGTTTTCTTTAGGGATGGGAATCACCAGGGACGAACGAGATCACGATATCTACTGTAGGTGGCGATTAGATTTTTTTATTGCGAAGGAAGTATCACGATACTCAGCATACTGCGCTCCCTGCCAGTGTGTGAAAAATTGAAGGCACTCCACCTTTAGGATTATAGAGGAACTGCAACATTTTACCACCTCAAATACAGACATAAATAAATGTAAGACGTAGGCCTTCATACAGACTAGCCGGGGTTTTTAATTTCCCTTTTTTGTACTAACAATACTTTTGTTTTAGAGTTTAAAACAATTCGATTTTTAGAGTATAAAGATTACTCGCAAACATTCGCATGAAAGATATTCTTTTAAGTATTGGTACCCTTGCCTTTTCTGGTGCCTGTACCAACAAACTGCTTCTCACGGTCTACACTGGTCTGCTACTTACACACTTCCAAGTCATGTAGGGAAGTCGACTCAGCCAGTGAAACAGGAAGGATGTGTGTTTGGGATCTAAATGCGTTATTAACAGACTTACCGAAACAAAACAGGAACTACATGTTTGGAGGAAATAAAGAAGTTCCACCAAGATAAAGACATGATTTCATGGGGGAAAAAAGAAGAAAAAAATCTCTATAGACGTCTGAGGGTGGAAAAGGAAAGAAAAAAAAAAAACGTCAAAAAAGCCTGAATCTGCTCTTCAACTGTCATCCCACCTCGAACCCAGGGAGGGTGAAAACGGCACATGCGGCTCAAACCCCTGTCTCTCTGCGGGAGTGGGAATAATCCTGGTCATGTGTACAGACAAGCGCAAACAAGTGTATGAGAACCGTCGGGGAAAATCAGCAGGAAAGTTAGGTAGTTAGCAATTAGCCTGATTGGGAGTTAATTACTAATCCACTATAAATTACAAATCCAGGTGTTTATGCGGTGTGAAAAATCATTCATGATTTCTTAATACGCACTTCTTTGGTGCTTGTCCTTGTCTTTAGGTACAGTTATGGTTTAATATAACTGCTATATACATCTAAGCCATCTTTTATAGTTTTCCAGAAGTTGCTGTCGGATTAAAATAATTAAAGTTACTCATTTTACGTCACCTGGCTTATCATGATATGTTTGAATCAAAAACGTTATAATTAAATAAACCAAACCGTTTGAACCCCATGAGTTGCCCCGTCGCAAGAGATTCGCATCAGATCAAGTCTGCGGAACTCAAAGAAGTATTACAATTACAATTCTTAAAATTAATACGAAAAGTCAAAACCCTTCTTTGGAGCAGGCTGTTAACATGTTTTTTTTTTTTTCTGTTAAGTTTTTTTTACAACATTTTAACACAGAGGCGATTGACTCACTATCGGAGTTAGCCCCCAGTGGACAATCGAGGAACTGCACATTTTGCCAACCTTTATGACACATTAAACTTATTTTCCAGACCTGGACGTTGCCCTGTGGTTGGTTGACATGTGGCGGCCATATCTGAGGATTCCCACTGTGAGTATTCCAACCCTGATTTTGTAGTGATGCACCAAAAGTCCTCGGAATGACGATATTTCACAGAATTGCACATATTACACAAGTAGACGGGGCTGAGCATAAGGTTGGTAATATTTTTCACTTTTTTTGCACCATGGAACCTGCAGAACTAAAGTATTACACGTCTGCATTCCCAGTGTGTATGAGAACAAAGAACCACGTACGGAAATGTTTCAATTAAAAGCGGAAAAATAAAAACAGACGTTACCGTGGCAACAAGCACATAAGCATATACATTACTGATGAGGTGGAACAGTTGGTAAAGTAAAATGATTACGAGCCTTGAACAATGACCTGTGACTGATTACAGACGCATCAGACCACACGCACACACACGTACGTACACACGCACACACAAATGCATACACATATACACACATATAAATACACACTCTCACAAATGCATCCACATATACACACACATATATAACACATACTGTATTATATATATATATATATATATATATATATATATATATATACACACACACACACCAGTCCCATACCACCCACTCTCTCTTTCCCTCTGACACACACACACACACACACTAAAGGACATGGTGGTGAGCAGATTAGAAGCAGCTGGCTCTGGTTCAGCACGCACATTAGTGGAGGCCTTTGACTCACCCCACATAGTCAGACATACACACACACACACACACATGCACGCAATTTAGATCCAGTTAACCAATAACAGACACACACACCCACTGCTTCCATGGAGCAGCATACATTACATTACATCACGTTACATTAAAAAATTAAAGAACAAGTGGACACAACTTTCTACCCGCGTCTAGTTAAACTTCAGGCTGAGAAGTTACACTGTAGCTGATTGAACTTAGAAGGGAAAGAAGTTTTAACTTGGAATTACATCATGTTACACTCAGACTGTCTGTGCCACAACGTGGTGGGGACGGGGACGGGGACATGGACACCTTGATGAGTGTGTGTTTTGTTAGTCAGCTGATCACTGAGCACGAGATTATTATGGATTATTTTATCAGATATGTAACGTGAACACTCAGCGTTATGGATTTACCTGAAGCACACTTGGCGATACGGTATTGAAATGATATCGTATAACAGTTGACGGTGTAAGCAGCCATTTTGGTTTAAGGCCGAAGTAAGAAACACACAGTAATGAGGTTTGGCTATAAATTAGTCACTTGTACACCAGTCTGTTTTTTTTCCGGCACTCTTTTAAAGTTAATGAAAGAGGATAAAAGGGGGGGGGGAAAAACTCAGCTTGAATGGACAGAAAAAATAAGAGAAACAATACAACATGGACGCGACGCTAACGTAGCTAAAGACGCTTCTTCGGATCTCCACCTCCATCTTCTGTTCTGACTGCACACTGCTAAAAGGGCTTGGGTAGACGTGTTATTTGCAGGGACAAGCGTGTGTGTGTGTGTGTGTGTGTGTGTGTGTTTGAAGCTGGCAACCAAAAAAAACAGGGGAATATGTGGTAGACCACCCAGGTAGACCGGGACTGGATTATAGACTGTGTGTGTGTGTGTGTGTGTGAGTGCTCAGCTGTGCTTAATTAAACCCCTTTACACCCAAATCCCAAAAAAGTATTAGCCGAGATACACGCTCACTACTTTAGCATAAACGTATCATGATTATTTTATAGAAAAATTGTGAATTATAATTGATGATAAATGTTTCCCGTCTTCTTTAATTAAAAGCAAGCGCAGGCAGAACGGAGACGCGCTGAGCAGGGCCAAACGGTGCAGAAGAAGAAAAGGGCATGGGGTGGGGAGGAACGCGGCAAGAGACTGTCGAGTGATCTGCCAACGTGAAGCTAGCATTAGCTGACGAGGCTGTATTAACCGCTTCGTCACCAGCTAACAACTTAACGAGCAGATCTGACCTCATAGACTCGTCGTCATAACGACATACAGCCAGAAAACATGCAAATGATTGTTAAAAGATTGTCTCAAAGAAATCATGCTGGCTACACTGACACTAACGTCGATACTGAGTGACTAGCCAGCTGCAACAGAACTACGGTCAAGACCAGGAAGTGAAGTAATCGGTGTGTTGTGCCAACCCGTAAAATCACGAATCACGAATTTGAGTATTTCAAGCCCCGCCCAACCAAAACTGATGGACATGTGCCAGTCAAATTGTTTAACTGTGATAATTATCGCGTCGGTGCGTGCTCTTCTGCTCACCGTTGTTGTAACGAGTGGTTGTTTAACACCATGTGATCCTGACGGCTCCACCCAGTCTGATCGTTATGCTGGATGGTTCGTTTATAAATTTGTTTGTTTGTTTATTCCACAATGTTCTGTGCAATCTCAGTTATTGCCCCGTAAGGAGGTTTACCGGAGTATAAGTGTGACCCTGTGTCTAGACGGTTTCATGCTGCCATGAGATTGGCTGGATGGTTATTTGCACAAATGAGCCTGTTTCTAATAAACTGGTGAGCCAGTTAAAACTCCTGGGTAGAATTTTTATTATTTCTAAAAAAAAAAAAAAAAAAATTTCAACAAATTAATACAAATAAATAAATAAAACCATACACCACAAAGACATAAAAATATGTATTTCATTCATTTTTTTGTTTTACTTTTAAAAAAAAATCTAAAAATAAAAAAAGTTATAGTTTTATAATTTTATATTTACATTTACATATATTAAATTTCTTTTAAATTAATTACATTTATTTTGTATTTTTTTTTAATGATTTTTATTTTTTCTATAAATTAAAATTAATGCTTTATAAATAATTATTTAACTTTAAAAATATATATATATATTCCAATGTGTGTGTGTTCCAGGAACGTAGTGAACGCCTCTACAGTGAAACCTTGACGTTCGCTTACAGACCAGCCGAGACCGGAGACGTGGCACGGCTCAGAGTGAGCTCACGCTTCCAGAAAGCCGTGAAGAGCTCGCACGTGTTAGGTTCTTATAAGGTTCGAGGTTCTCATAAATACGACATGATAACCATCAACACAGAAAGGATTTTTTATTTAGTTTTGTTGTTTATTTTCCCCCCCTCACTGGAAACCTGCAATGAACGGACTGTCATTGTGCACACGTTGTTTTTTTCTCCTTCTTCTCTCTTTCACACCCACGCCGAGTCTTTATCTCTCAGTAACGCATTACCTCATGGTTTCCAACAGGAATCTGAAGCACTCACTCAACATGGGCTCTAATGACTAATCTAAAGCACTACTTTCTTTACCGACCACACACACACACACACACACACACACACACACACACACGCTGTCTCTAAACACGGCCTCAGGCTGGACAATACCGAGACTCACTCCGAGTCTAGACTTTTGAACGGCAGCCAATAATAACAGACGGAGCCAAGATGGCTGATACCGAGCGCTTACCTCAGCCACGGGGCGGACAGGATGCTGGTTTCGCTCTCTGGGGGGTCTGTATGAAGCGTTTGTCCCAATCTGACCTGAAATCTTCTTTTTTCTTTGTTATCTTGGCGCGTATATCTAATCAGTCATACACGATACACAATTCTTAAGATTTAAATAGCATCATAGCTACCATTAAGGCCATGACAACACCAAAAAAGAAATTTACTAAAACATTGTAATCTTGTCGTTCTAAATTATTGTAAAGTTTAGCTAGCTACGAATCAGTTAGTTTACCAATCTAGTCAAAACATTCCAGCTAGCTTTATAGACATCTAAATCACCTCACGCATCAATGCCAGAAATTGACATTAGCTTATATGTAAAACCTGACAGAATTGACTAAGCCTGCTAATATTGCCAAGTCTTCCCAGCTAGCTTCTTAAGTAGCTCATACCGTTTGTGCCATCAGCTGAAAAGCTAGTAAACACACACTGCATCAAGGTCAGTGTCAAAAAAAGTCATTATATTTGATACAAATCCAGAATAAACCCAAGTTTTTCCTTGTGGCTCTGTAACGTACGTCTATCCAGTTATGCTGACAAATGTTTATTTACAGATAAAATGTGGATTCATATTTACAAAACAATATCAAAATACGCTAAATTCATCAACAGCACTGGTATGAAATAGCGTTTCTCAGATATCAAAAGCTACTAAAAAAGTTGTAATCTCTGTAATATAGAGCAGGACTCCATAATCAGTTACCTAAAAAAAAACAAAAAAACACAATAATTAGCCAGCCTGCTAACAAACAGTATTCAATTACAGTGGAAAAAATTCTAACAACAACAAAAAAAAAAACTTATCGTTCTAAAATATCAGAATTTTTTGTACAATGTTGAGTTTAGCTAGCCTTCATACAACCTGACAGGAATTACTTAGCCTGTTAATTATTCCAAATCTTCACAGCTAGGCTGCTAGATAATTAGCTCAATTAGCTCGACCAGCAATGCCATACTGTTTTTGAGTGAGTTAAAAAGCTAGCTAGAGACGCAAGGACAGTTTAACTAAATTGATGATTTTTTTTCAAATGTTCCAACAAAAAAAACTAATCCTTTGTGAGTTAAGGGCTCATTTTCAGCTTAATTATAGCATCCAAACTAGTTAATAATGATGTATAAAAAATGCTGAGGGGCAACATCTTTTCCCATCTCTAGCTGGTTTTCATTTCAGAGCTAGATCGTGCAACCTGACATGTAGTAGCGTGCTTAATAGTCAGTCAATATTTTATCCATCACACCTGCACATGACGTCACGTCACACACTCCAGCAAGGACGTTTGAATAAAATAGCATTTTCGGTTGGTAAGGTTGTGATAAGTAGACGAAGATGTCCGTGATAGAGACTCAAGATTCGAGCGAAATGTCACAACCAAGCACCAGCGAGGAAGGTAACAGGAATGATACCTACACACACACACACACACACACATATATATATATATATATATATTTTTTTTTTTTTTTTTTGATGAATCACTTGTATTAATCCTTCACTCTGACAGCACTAATGTTTATTGTAGACAACCACACAGGGGTAATTGTTACTAAGCCTGCCCTGGGTGCACTAATTTTCCTGTATGTTGCCCTCACAGATTCCTGCAGCTAAGCTTGGATGTACATTTACATTCCAATAAAGGTTACTGATGACACGCCTCTGAAGTTTGACTTTTTGCACCATTAAAATACTTATAGGCAACTAGTTCTCATATCTTCTTCTCCATGAAACACGTTAATGCTCAGTAGTACAAATATATGGTTCTTTAATGTATTTGCATTGTACTAAAATACATTCTTTTTCAATTGCCATATACAGAATCCCAAATCACTATGGCAGTTAAAAAATACAACAAAAAAACAACAACACATTTTTCTTTTTTATGAGGTGTTAGTGCAGTATATAGGCCCGTGGCACAGCCTAAGCTTTTATCCTTAATGCTTTTCCCCCTCACGTTACTTTTACTTTTATACTTTAAGTCCTTTTACACTTTTACTGGAGTAAAAAGCTTGAGTTGATACTTCAACTTCTAAAGAAGTCTTTTTAAACCCTAGTATCTATACTTCTACTCCAGTAACGAATGTGAATACTTTTGACACCACTGGTTTTAGATAGCTTATAATTAGCTAAATGTCTATGCTAGTCACGTAAAATAATACCATTTTATAAAGTTGTTTGTTTACGAAGCAGTTATGGGGTAAACATTTTATTTATGATGACACATTTGAGAAAAACTGAGGAATCGGGTGCCGCACGCTATCCTCATCGCTTTCTCCGCCCAACGCCACATGCTAGCTGGTGGGGCGTCTCTGACTGGAAGAAGGTGACAGCTGGGCATTTAAGGACATTTCAAAGGAGTTTTTGGCCCAAATCCGGCGTCACTGGACAGAAGTGCGAAAGAGAACGACCTTCCAAAAAAACCACAGTGTCCAGCCAG
Source organism: Clarias gariepinus (assembly GCF_024256425.1). Classification (NCBI taxonomy): domain Eukaryota; kingdom Metazoa; phylum Chordata; class Actinopteri; order Siluriformes; family Clariidae; genus Clarias; species Clarias gariepinus. The sequence goes on along the minus strand of NC_071103.1, from coordinate 2,086,570 downwards.
AGCCGGATTTATCAGACGGGAAAAAATTGGCAGCAGCGGACACAGACACAGCAACACCAAGCTAACACCTCTGACCTCCAACACATCCTTCTACACATGAGTGCGCACACTCAACTTCCACACACACACACACACACACACACACACACACACACACTAAGCCATTTTCTTGCTTCACATTCAGCTTTTCAATTCTTTGAGACGACAGAAAAGAGCGAGCGCTTCCTGGAGTCTGTTTGTACTCTTCCCCCCCCCAAAAAAAAAAAAACCCTACAGGATGCAACACAATCCTCGCTAACGTTAGCAATTCTCACGACAGAGATATCAGCTCCCAAATGCAACTAATCCAGTCTGATTAAATAAAACAAACGAAAAGTTCCTCCAAAAGTAACTTATTGGTGCTGAGTTTATTTTATTTTTTTAATCAAAAACCCGGCAGGTCTCATTTTCTCTGCGCGTTGTCCTCTTTTGCTCTTTATTCCATCTCGCGTGTCTCAGTAACCTAGCAACCCGTGTGAGATACAATACATTCAAAACCCGCCTCAATACCGTTCTTGTACAAATATGAGGTTTACTTTATTAAACACGGCAAGTATAATTAACTACATTTAAAATCAGCATTTTAAATACACACACACACACACACACACACACACACACACACACACACAGTAAAACAGTCTGCATGTACATCGAAGTCCTCATGTCTCAGTTTAGGTATTTTCCGTAACGTGACTTGACAGGATGGAACAGTATAAACCTCGATATCACTATACGTTTCTGTAATTCATGGCTAACTAGCAAAATGTTAACGCTATTTTAAAAAGTGTATACATTTATTTACAAAGCGCTAAACGATTTATACTGCAACCTGGGGACATGTGCTGAATGGTGGGGGTAGAGATAGCGTTCTATCCTGTAGAAAAAGAGGTTTCGAGAATTTTGGGAGATTTCTTACATGTACGCACACGCGGTGCATAAAATAATAATAACTAAAATTCATAGATACTAAAGAGACTCATTCAGTTTATATAATTAATATTCAATCAGAAAAGTCTCAACGGTCCAACTTACTACTACTTGCGGTAATGTTTGTTTTTTCCTTCTTTTTGCGCATTTAGAGTTTTGAGTTCGTAACTATTCCGTAACATACAGTATTTCGGTAACCTAGCAACCGGCTTCCGCTTGTCGCTCGTTTTCAAATATTTTCTTATTTTTTCAGTAGAGATGAAGCGGATGGAATCGATTCAGTTTCGTATCGTGATTCATGTGTTTGACGATTCGCGTACCACCACACTGACTCCAAAATCGTTTTTTTTTAATTTTTTTATTATTATTATTATTATTGGTTTTTAATTTACATACGTCTGCATTTGAGGTGGTTAAACACTGCTGTTCTGCTCTAGTCCTCCAGGTGGTTCATTCTATTCATCTGTTCACAAGGGACGGCCTCCTTGGCTGTATCTCAGTTTGTTTAGGACTGTAATAAAACCTGTAAAAAAATAAAAATAAAAATACTGAATCATAATATTTATAAAATCGTTACGGAACCAGAATTATCGTCTTGGTATCGTGATATCATCGTATCGGGTCTGGGTCCCTAGTGATCCCCGTTCCTAATAATGAGTGGCTAAATTACTCTATTTGCTTGGGCTCCACTTTCTTTACATAGAAAAGGCCATTTTATTAGAAACAAACAAAGAAAATAATGAAAGCTTGTGAGACATCGTAATAGCAATTCATTTTAAAGTAACAATAACAAAGTCCGCTGGTTGTATCGACACATTCTCAGGGATTTAATTCAGACCCATTCATGCGGTCCTGTGCAGTATAACGTCCACACACTCATGCAGCGTCCAACTGGCTGATACTGTACATCCACTATGATCAGTGAACAGGATGTACTGTAATAAGTCACTTGTACACAAAGCAATCACATCTCGCATGTTGTATCTCTTTCCTTTTCAGTTTCTTGTACAGATCGTTACTGTGACGTGCATCACGGCTCCGAAACGCAGCAAAGAGAAGAGCAGAAGTCAGTTCCACTCCAGCACCCCATAGAGGACAGCTTAGTGTGCAAGAATATTGTGCCTGGCCAACGTCCAAATCTTTTCACAGGACGGTTCGTGGACATTGTCCTTCGGGACAAAATGAAGCCTGTCCCTGGGCCATTTCCCCAAAAAATAAAAAAATTAAAACATAATTCTCGTCCTGCAAGAATTTGTGGTTCGACGAGTTTGTAGTTTGAAAAGAAAGTAAAGTGTTCAGAGGAAAATTATTAAACTCGAATAACGTGAAACTGTGCCAAACACACGAGGCTGAGGTGTAACGTTGCGTTGTGAATGCAAAACCAGACTTTGCGGCCTTTAGATTTGGTGAAGCGTTCCAAATCACTTCAGAGACAGGAACACAAACGATGTCCTGACTGTCAACAGTAAAGCTTATGGAACAATAAACGGCAAATGATAACACCATGTTATTAAAATACGAAAAATAAACGGTATAAAGATGTGATATACAAGGTGTGTTCAAGTCAAAGTGGGACTTTTGATTGTACAGAATAACAGAACGCAGTTCTGAGAGTAAAAACTCCCTTTATGTCTCTATATAATCCTCTGATACACTAATGCACTTATCCCAGTGTCTCACTAGAGCTTGGACACCATCAAGGTAGAATGTTTTCTCAGTACACTAAAGCTATGTTCCTGAGCCTGCTTCACGTCTGAAACACCGGCCTCCCAGGAACTCCATGTGTAAATGGCTTGGATCGAGGTCAGGACTGTACGGGGGACGGCGCACTAAACTCCCAGCCAAGGATCAGACGTTTCACTCGCTGAATGTTCACGGGAACGACTGCAGTGGGCTGCGATCCACAGTTCAAATGTTTTACCAGAAATTTTAGAACAAGATTTGACCCGAACGCCGCTTGCATGAATAATGTGGCAGCACAAAACAAACAAGCAAAGTATTCACCAAGTCCTGCTGTTAGGAAAGCGTCCACAAACCTCACCTGAGCGTTTTACATCAAGGCGGAGCTGTATCTTAAATCTTAAAGCTGTTCTCGTGAATCGTCCGCTAGTTTTTTTTGTGTTTGTTAGTTTGTTAGGGAGCACACACATGCCATAATCCGGTGCGGCACCCGGCCGGTGAGAAACAGGAAGCAGTTCATGAACAAACATTTTTACTGCTGGTTTTTCATAAAACTAATTTTATTTACATCCATCTCCTCTTACAGACTGTAGAGCGGGTGACACTTAGTGAACCTTGGTAACCATAGCAACCATATATATTTATACAATATAACATATATAACAATTATATGTTTTCTTAAATGCAGAATGCTTTTAAACACATTTAAACCCAAAGACTGTAAATAGTGAGACGGAAAGGAGGTGGGGCTTAAATTTAATTATAAAAAGCGCTGAGATATGAAGTGAAAGCTGATAACGTGAGCAAAAATAAAGAAACCATGGCTCTGATGGCGTGTCTGAGGTAGCTCTTTAACCTGGCTGTAGTGTAGCGTTTCTGATTCAGACATGCGATTAAAAGACTCTGGTGTGAAAACACTCACACACACACACACACACACACACACACACACACACACACACACACGTGTTGCAAGCGTGTCCATTTTGTGGGGGAAGAAAAAGCAGATCGATATCACTTCTGCAGCTCGATGCAGCAGGCGTCTCAATCCCGTCTCTCTCTCTCTCTCTCTCTCACACACCTTCATAATCACTTCTTTTCCCCCATTTCATCACTTCCCTCCTGCCATTCGCTCCCATGTTCACTCACTCAGCCAATGAAAAGCTGAACATCATAGACTCCGAGGCGCCAGTCACCTTCCTGATTATTTCATCTTTTTGTTCTCTTTTTTTTTTTAACCGGTTAATCATTTTTCACAGATTTAACTCACAAAATCTAACCAAAATATACAGATTCTTAACTTATCATTAAAATTTCAGCATTTGATAGACATCCTTATAGAGAGTGACTTACATTTTTATCTCATTATACACCTGAGCAGTTGAAGGTTAAGGGCCTCGCATGAGGGCCCAACATGGACGACCTAATGTTGGGGGGCAGGGGGGAGGGGGGCGCGAACCTGGGACCTTCTAGACCATAGTCTTAACCAATGCCTTAACCACCAGACTACCAAAAATACATATGTATGCCATATCAACGACCCGTCTTACCGAGCAATGGTCACGCGTACGTCCGGGAACTGTTCAAAACTTGTTTTCAAAATGTTTTGATTGTTTTTACATGCAAAGACATGATTATAGTGTTGGAAATTAGTAATATTGGTATTTTATAATATTTTTGGCAGGCTGGAACGGATTATCTGTATTTACATTATTTCCTATGGGACAATGCGTTTCACAATACGGGATTTCAATTAAGAACTCTCCTCTGGAGCGGATTAAACTCGTATGCCGAGGTACTGCTGTGTTCTTTTTATTATTCCAATTTATGAGAAAAAATAAAAAATAAATATCGGTTCCTATTTTATATTAAATACTAAATATAGAATATTACACAATATTTTGCTTAAAAATATTTTTTCTGTTTTATTGTTATGTCAAGATCTTAAGATTGCAGAAAGATTAGACAGAAAGATCAGAAAGGTATGCAGAAAGATTAGATAATCACAGAAATGTCACTCGAATTAAAATTTCCAAAACACAAACACTTCCTGTATAAAAAGGAATGAAATCAGCGAGTTCGGAGAGGGAGACGAATAACCCGCTGCTCATGCGGTGAGTGTGAAGGTTAAAAATGCTGACGTGCCTGAAGATCAGCTGTAACACCTCTTCAAAACCTACACTAATCTGATCTAATCTCCTCTAATCTGTGTATACAAAGATGTAAACAGGCAGATAGTATCTGATGATAGATTAAGAGATTTAGTGAGACGGTTTAAACATCCAGCTGTCGTGTTCCTGCCTGTCCTGTGGGTTCTGCCCTGCTGCTCGCCCACAGCCGTGGAGTCTCCCGATGTCTCCTGATAAAGAGAGCTGAGCCGAGGCGTTGCAGTGAGATAAGCGCAGACGTCACACTCGCGCCACGGCCGAACCCTGAGGAACTCCTCGAGTGTCGGCACAGCAGAGAGTAACGGCTTACAGTCACCTGCTCAGACATGACTCGATACGTGTGTACTGTGTGTGTACATATTTTTACACTCTGTCTCGGTCACACACAGGCTGGGCAACTGAAGTAACACCAGATCATAAGACTGTCTCCAGAGGCTTGTACAGTGGTCCTTATGCATGAGGAGAGAACCGCTTCATGCGCTTACCTTCTTACGCTGACACTAACAAGTGGTTTGCTTATGGACACACAGCTGTTTAGTCCCAGTCCTGAGAGTTCTCATCACATTTGTGTGTGTGTGTGTGTGTGTGTGTGTGTGTGCGTGTGTGTGTGTGTGTGTGTGTGTGGCTCTGGGCCCGTAAGCATCTTAGGGAATAAAATCACTGCTAAGTGGCCAAAAATTCTCAGAAAGACACTATTTTGATCCTACTCTTAGGAGTAGGAGTAGGAGTAAGAGCTACTTCTCAACATTCTTAAAATAGGAAATCACTCCTATCTCCACCAAAACGTAGGAGAACTCCGAAGGTGTCTTTACTAGTTAGGAGTAGTGAGGAAATGGTGTTCAGGCAGAGAAGCACACAGAGAAGTGATGTTCTAGTAACACTGAGTGACACGGAGCTCATACAAGACATGTCTGGGAAAAAATTGTTGTTTTTTTTACACCGCGAGCGCTATGTAACTGGTCCATTACCGAACATGTTGTATACCATCTCTGCAGGGGACTGATACTTTACGCTTTTTTTCTTTAGGCACAGCTGCTCTTACGGCACCCCAGATTCATACATGAGACACAGCGTGAAATTAATGAAAAACGAGTCGTGGGCATCATCAATGGCACACACACTAAAATAATCGTATTTAAATATACATTTTGTGTGTTAATAATAAATTATTTGTTTGATTTTAGATTCTCTGTTATAAGCAGCACTTCATTACTTCCTTAACACGATGCCGTAAACTTTTCTTTGGTGCAGTCAACAACCTTTATGTCCTACTCTGAGCTAGGAATATTTTCAGTCCTAAATTAACTTTAAGTGCGATTCCTACGAGCGATCCTGAGACACGCAGTAAACATGGGCCCGGGTTTCCACTGGTCAGTTTTTTTTATCATGCAACTTCACCAAGCATTTAAATGCCCTAACATCACACGCATTCAGGACGTTTTTCCCGACTACATTTCTTGCGTGAAGTCGACAGTGTCCGTTGATTCTTCCCTAGAAAAGACCTCCTGCTTTTCTGTTTGGTAAAGCTAAATTATGAATCGTATTTAAATATGCCACATATTTATATTTTAGTTCTGTAAAGCTGCCTTGGGACCGCGTTTTGTTAAAAGCTACACAAATAAATTTAAATTGAATTGTAATAAGAATATAATAATAAATAATATTGTGAAACTAATGATGCAAAACATCATATTTAATTGTAACTTTACTGTTTAAAGAAAAACTCATAAAAGGCACGCTTTAAACCCCGTCGAGTCGCTCTAGCAGGCTGCTAATTACAAACATGGCTACGACTCGAGACACCGACATTAACGCAAAAACAATTTGTCACTTAATCAAGCTGCTTTCATTCCGTGTTATTAAAATAAATGAGTGATAAAATGGGAGAAAAATGAATTAAACAACTCGTTACCACCTGAAGCATTCGCTCGGATTCGCCATTGTTTTACAGTTTAGCGCCGCAGCAGGAACCATATTTGAGTATTTAAATATCAGCCGTTCCTTCCTAATTAAAATATACACTTTATTAAAAACTAACTAATGTCTCCTGTACAGGTTTCTATCTTCAACTTCATTTCAGTCTGAAGAAGGGGGATGGATGGATGAATGGTTCAATGGATAACTGGGTTTATGTACAGAAGGATGGACAGGGAGGGAGTTTGATGAATGGGTGAGCAGGTGAATGGATGAATGACTGAAAAGAGAGATAAAATATGGATGGATAAAATTTAGTGGATGAGTGCATGACTGAGTTGTGGAAATGTAGGGAAGAATGGGTGAATGATTGATTGATTGAATAGCGGGTGGGTGGACGGATGCTGTGTAGATGGATAGATGTATGGTAAACAGATGTTCTGGACTCAGAGACAGTATCAATGTTTAAGTCTAGGCTAAAAACCTATTTATTTAGCCAAGCATGTTTGGACTCCATTCAGGACTGGAGTTTCCTACAGTCTACCTGAGCCTCCAATAACAAACTGGACTCCATATGAACTTCTCCACATCTCCTGTTATACTGAACTTCCAGCCTCCTAACACACAGTATGAGTGCAGATCAATCCCTGCTATCCGTTATCACCCAGATGAGGATGGGTTCCCTGTTGAGTCTGGTTCCTCTCAAGGTTTCTTCCTTTTACCATCTCAGGGAGTTTTTCCCTCAGCACCGTCACCCTCGGCTCGTTCATCAGGGACGATCTGATCATTCTGATTTATACACATTTTCTCACATTTCAGACACATTTCCATATTTTCTTTTGATTCTGTAAACCTGTTTTGTGATAACTGTTAAAAGCGCTATACAAATAAAATCGAATTTAATTGGATGGACAGGAAAATTAATTATCGTGTTGATGTATGAATGCATGAAAGCATGGATGAATGAACTGATAAATGTCTGAATGAAAGTGGAGACGAGTAGGAGTTAATAAATGAAAGGACAGGGTAGAGGCATGAAGAATTAATGAGTGGGCCAAAGAATAGATGGATGAAAGCCTGGTTGGGGGCTGCAGGGGTGAACGGTTTTGTGGATAATAGAATAGATATGTAGATGGATGGATGAATAGGCTGAATGACTAGGTGTTTGGATGGATGGATGAATAAATGAATGATTGGGTGTTTGGATGGATTTATGGATGGATGGATGGATGACTGAATGATGTAGTGGATCTTTTCCTCACTTTTTGGGTTGGGATCTTATCTGTACCCTCTTTACAAAACAAACTGAATAGTGTTTGTGCTGTGATGTAATGCTGAAACCTCTCCCTGTGGAGATACACTCCCTTCAGACTCGTCTCTTCTCAGGCCCTTTGTTGCTAAGCTGCGGGAAAGTCCTTCATTATTTTTGACCCCTTACCGTAGTATGAAATCAGGCCTTGCCTTTATTTTACTTCCTAAAAGTGAAGCAAGGACGAGAGACGGAGAGTGAGAGAGCAGGGAGATTAAGAGCAGGAGAAAGCGGAAGATAGTTTATGGTGCGGAAACCCGAGCGGTGACGAGACCTCGTGGTACGAGCAGCGCTTCAGCAGCAGCGGGAGTGACGTCCCGAGACGGAAGCTGTCTACGTGGGTGTGAAGCTAGAGACTCGTCCAGACATTAGGTGTGAAACAGATGTAACTTCTAAAAACTGTATAATGAGAAACAAAAATGTTTGAATTATGAAACACCTGATTTACAGTACCTCCTTACAGTACCTTTTAACTAGCCTCATTTTATCGCGTTATTCTCCCTCACAAATATTCCAGACAAACAGGACACGCGTCTACGAGCCGCCCGAAGGTTAGCGCTGCATCCCCTGAGTTAGTGAAGAATTATACTCTATAAATCATTGTCCCATTTGTTACAGCTTCCTAACACCAATGTGTTCATCCATCTCATTCATCATTATGTCATTTTTATTTAATACTTTAACCATAAAATATTCACAATCCTAAAAGTTAATAACACGTTGCTTTGTCGCTCGCCTAGCCTAATAGCTTAAGACTAACTTTAACCTAGTTTAAGTTTCCTGGACAGTAGGGTTTTTGGGGGTAAAGTCCTTGATGATGGGACAAAATGTCTCGAGCGTTTGTGAATACTACACAGCGATAATCTGCGCCTCTTAACGCCCGGCACCTGGCTCCGTCTCCTCCATCAGGGATAATTCAGCGCACAGCTCATTGCCTTCATCGTCTGACGCACGGGCCATTTTTATGGATTCACCCTCAGGGCCGTGTTCAAACACATTAGCCTCTTTTTCCCCGTCGTCCCCAAAACCTCCATCGGAGCCGGAAAGGCCGCGAACAGGCGAGGTTTATTGAGAAGGCGAAGCGAAGCACCATGGGGCCGAGACGGTGCGGAGACAAGCGACAGGATCATTGGATTCGGTCACGGAGTTGTGGGTAAAACTCATCTATCTGACTCTGGGAAGCGGGAATGAGGTGTCTTTAGAGGAACGGGACGCTCAGGAAGGATGTAATGCAATCGGGTAATGAGGCGAAGCGCTAACGGCTACGCTGCAGGAAGTACAGGAAGTTGTGCACAGTCAACACTGGGGCTTGTAGAGTGAGCGCGGAGTAGACCGGACACCGAGCAAAGTGTAGAGCAAATATTAGTGCTGATGAAAAAGTGCAGTGGTACGGAAAGTGTTAAACCTCGAGCTAGAGCAGGGACAGATTTAAAAGCAAATACTCCGAGTTAATGATTCTTTGCAGATTTTTCGACAATAGGGCAAGCTGCGTTTTTTTCTGTTTAAGAAAAAAAAAAAAAGAGGTTGGCAGGGGGAACGTCGTGGCTGCAAAGAAGGAACCAAGTTCTTTTGCTAATGATGATAAGTGTGACTATAAACTAATGGCATAAAAAATAAATAATAAATTTTAAACAATGTTCGTGTCAGAAACCTGATGTGGTTTAAGGGAAATAAAATGCATGTTGGGATTCTTTTTCTAATTCCACGTCATAACATCTCGCCATTATTGCTTATTTTCCTGTAACAGCACTACACACATGTTTATTACTTTTACAAGGGCTGTTCAAGTCAAAGCGGGACGTTTTATTGTACGGAATAACAGAATAGTTCTGAGAATCCCTTCTCCCTTTATGTCTCTATATAATCCCCTGATACACTAGTGCACTTCTCCCAGTGTCTCACTAGAGCTTGGACACCATCAAGGTAGAAAGTTCTCTCAGTACGCCGAAGCCACGATCGGACTGCCTGACTGATTAACGTCTGAAACACCAGCCTCCCATGAACTCCTCGTGGAAATGTCTCGGAGCACGATGTGGCGATAACTCCCAGCTGAGTTCCTGTAACAACCCGGAAAAAATAGTTGCCACTCCTTTGATTAGCATTGTTAGATATTTAATTATTAAAAATGCAATCATTAATGATGGATTTTCCAAAAAAAAAATTAAATTAAAGAAATCATTTAAATAAAATTAAATAAAAAAAGATGAAAGATAACAAATCTCAGTATTAAAAAAAAAGATATTATATTTAATATGAAAGAATTTTTAAATGGTTTGTTAAATCGCTGTATAGTTTATCTACAAGCGAACACAAATAAGATTTTTTTTCTTCCAAAATCCAATTGGTTGCTCTGATCCTGAATCAGAAACTAATCAGATCCACAAATGGAAAATAAAGCAGGAACGAATCCGCCCGTCCATCCATGCGTCCATTTCACACCAGTTTAACGTTCCCAATGATGCTGAAAAGCTTATCTAAGAGCTAATCAATTTAAATACGGCAAACCGGTGACCAGCTAATGTTTTGATTGGACAGATGGGTCGAGTGACCTTTGACCCTGCAACCGGCAAAGCCAGAGCCACTTTCGCGCTTTACGTTTGAGCTGACTGGGTTAATCAGGCGTGTGATTGGAGCGTCTCGAGAGCAGTTTCGGCTCACATCCGACCCCCTGCCGGTTCTCTCTCACGTCACTGACCATCGCACGTCTGACAACCAGCAGCGTTTGATACGAACCAGAGATGTCCGAGCTTTAGAAACATGTAGCAAGAGTTTTATTCTTGTCTACACCATAACTGTAGTGTTCGCTGTTTTAAAAAAAAATCAATAATTAAATATACATTTTTTTCTTTATTTTTTCCAAGGGTTCACTGGTGCCATTTTAATATTCCTATGACTTAAAAAGGAAGAAAATCCTATTTGCTTGTACTGAATACATAAAACCACAAAACATCTAATCTTGTGATGAGGCTTGGAAAAAAAAAGTGAAGAAATAAAAATCCTCACTGGTTTATTAATTACCCAATAAAATTCCACTCTGTTATAAAACCTTCTCCTTTAGCCATCAAAAAATGTAAAGAGATTCCGCTGTAATTTAATTTTAACCACGGAGAGGATTGAACATTTCATGTCAAATGTGACTGCTTCCATGTCCATCGCCATGGAGACAACTAACGAGTTTCGGTTAAGGATTTTCTAAACGTTTTAGAATTTTTTTGATGTCTCATCATGATTAGCATCATATCACCCGGCTCTGCTTCGCACCCGACCAGAACACAGCTTTCTGGTTGCCTCTGCCAGAAGGTTCCAGATGTAAATGTTGACAATGAGCATTTAAAAATTTGTGCACAAGCATTTAAACAGGAACAAAATAAAAATGTAGTAGATGAAGGACGGGTCCAAGATGTCCACAGAATGACACACGAAGGAGACTCTGGAACGATCACCAGGATTTTGTGGGGCGCCAATACTTTTTGCAGTCACAAAGAAATGTATGAAATGTGAACACAGTGCCTCGATGTGCTGAGACTCAAATCATCCCTCACTGTACGTATGGACTGTTTCATAAATAATGTATATTATAAAGTTTTTATATTATAAATTTTTTGTATTTTTTTGTGTGTTTTTTTTTTTAAATAAACTTCCATAAGCGACACTCTGACATTTGCAAGATGTTCATCTCTCACAGCCGCACACTCACGGGTTTCGTCATCTCTTGGCTCGCTCACTTCGGCTGCCAGCTTGATAAAAACACGTGAGTGTACAGGAGGGGTCTGTGGGTGTGTGTGTGTGTGTGTGGCTGGCTGTCGCCCCCCCCCCCCCCCCACACACACACACACACACACACACACACCGCCCCCTCCTGTACTCCTTACCCCCTCCCTAATCGCATTTCATTGGCTCCTGATGACATCATGACGAGCCTTTCAAGCGCTCGGTGCAACTTCACCAAGTCTGCTTTGCCCTCAGACGTCTGCAGAATACAGAACATACAACAACACCGCGGGGTGCAGAAGTTTGTACACCCCATGAAAGTGTATAATACACGTGCACGAATAAATATTACTCTTAATGCTGGTGGATCACCTGATAATCCACAAGATAAACCTATAATACACATTTTTAAAACAAAACTGTTCTAAAAAACCTTCTTGCGTCACATATATACATATACACAAAGAATCTTAATAAAAGAAACTGGGAATTAAATTCAAATTTATTTATAGTTGTAATTTTTTTGTGTTAATTTCTGCACTCAAACGTTTCGCTTTAACCCACGTGCTACGCTACACGCCCGAGTTTGTGTAAATTTTGCACAAAAGCTGTCTTCAGTTTACAACCTCAGCCGTGTGGCCTCGAACCGTAAAACGAGTTTCTGTGGTTTTATGTTCAGATTACAATGTCAACATTAAACCCCTTTTGTGTAAAACTAGCAGCTGAAATAAATCAATTTCAAACCAAATCCATAACAGACTAGTTGTTCATTCAGGACAAAAGTAATGGCTCCCTATAAAAGGAGGTGGAGCTGGTGTGTATCTACGGGAGCTGAGACGCTGCTGAGACGCTGCTGAGACGCTGCATTACTGAAGGATTTAACGCGCGCTGATGTTAGGAGGCGCCGCTTCAGCATTAACATTCTGTTGACTCTCTGTGAGTTTTGTGGGCGTGGCTACATAGAAACTTTCTGTAATTCCACTCATTTATTTAAAACAAAGAAAATCATCAAGTAAACTATTTTTATACTGTTTGGAATAAAATAATATCGACATACAACTTTAGTGGAAGTTTAACCGAGACAGATGAGGCTCATTAAAAAAACAAACAAATAAATAATTCATTTAAACCCCGGATTAGTTACTATAAGAGTTTATATGTAATTTCACTCACATTTTAACGTGAACCTTTTGTAATTGTTTGTTTTGTGTTTTTTTTAAGACCAAATTTGATCCGTTTTCTCAAACATCACAATTCAACAAAATTAAATTTAGAAATGGATCCAACAGCTCGATACTCACAAGAAGCTCCACACTGTTGTCCGTTCAGACATGGTGCAATAATCCCAAGGCATGTAATAATCCAGGATCGGAAAAGAGAATTGTGGGTAATCCGTTAAAATCCATAAATCGCTCCCAAATCAGCGTAATCCAAAATCCTGAGAGTTGAGCGTAGCCGTGAAAGAGAGTCTCCTTATAAAGAAATCCAGAGATCTGAAAGAGATGTACACGTTCAACATTATTACCTGCAGCAATGACGATCAATGCTCCTGTTTAAATCAGGGCCACGCCCTTTTGTTCACATGCACGCTGTGTAGAACTCCGGATTCTTATCATTCTAATGCGGTTTTGTTTCTATAGTAACGGCTCGTTTAAACCATGTGAGGAAGAACTTCATGTATGGAAGGAGTCTCCAGTGCGAGGCATTTAAACAATCAGAGCTAAAACTGTAACTTCAAGATGTCTGACAGAGGTCCAGTGTCTTTCAACCTTAATGGTTTGGAAGTGTAGATGTGACAGACAGCGAAATAAAATGTGTCCTGAAACAGTCTTTAGATCGTTCTTTATGAGTCTATATATCTAAAGGGAAGCATTTTGGAGATTGCACAACCCTCCTGTCTGACCGTAAGCACACAACAAAGGATTTTGTTATAGACAGAACCCTAAAAATGTTTCACTGTTTTTTATACATTGTCAGTTTCTTTTAAAACTGTATTTTTTTTTTTGTGTGAACTCAAGATTAAAAACTTCCCATAATCCCAGACACATTGGGCTAGGTGCTGGTTGGATGCTTAACAGTTCTACATTCTTAAGAGCTTTCCAAGAGTAATACAAAGGACGTTCTTTGGGTTCTTTTTTTTCCTCATTAGTTCTACTGAGAATATATAAATATTTTCTCCAGAGAGACACACTGGACATTCTGGGGTTCTAAGTGGAACCTTCATTTTGCACGTAACTCAATTCAATTGGAATATGTCTTAACCTGACCTGTAATATGGGAACCCATGTAGAGCCATGTCTCTTGAAAACGATGCTGAAGTGAGGGAGTGCGAGACGGACAGGACTTTCGTTCCTAAAGACGGTTCCTGTAAGCTTTTTGTTTGTATTATTATTTTTTTATTTTAAAATATAGGTGTGTGAATAGAACAAAAAAAAAGTTATCTTTCTGATGCAATTCCTAATACCTGTTTTCAAAAAGTTCTCTGTAAAGCAAAATGGTTCCTAAGTATTAATCAGAAACCCTATTAGAGTCTCCTAATAGTCTGTACGTAATCGTTTAGATGTTACGTACAACTCGTTACGGCTTCCTACACCGTGATTAGGGTTACTTTGGACATTTGAAAGGTAGATATCTTATTAAGGTACCTATAAAGGTAGATGTAGTAGAAGAGTGTGTGGCTTTAATAAACCCGAAACCTCAGATCAAACAAAGTTAACTATAAAGTTGTTATTAGAGTGTAAATATGAAGTGTGTTAGACATCCATGTGTGTGTGTGTGTGTGTGTGTGTGTGTGTGGTCAGCACAAAACAAAAGAAAGTTACTACGACTAGCAGTTTAGTTTGAGAAATTTCCATCATTAAAAAAAAAAAAAAAAAAAAATGTACAAAAGCGCACGCTACACATCATCATCATCATCATCATCATCATCTAAAGAGTCGGTTTAACTTTATCCTTTTTGTTTGTTTGTTCATTTTTTTCTTTATGAACACATTTAAACATAACTGCATTACTTCTGAAGTTCACTGCACTTGCACTTATCTCACACTCAAGCTTCCCTTTATTATTTATCTAGAAAACACACACACACACACATACACACACACAATTATGTATAAAATGGTGTGAAACTTCTACACAAAATATAACAGCATGGTGTGTTAATGATGATGTAAAGTGCTGTAATCAATGAGTGTGTTCTGAGTGTAGATGTGTAGATGTTGTATATCTGTGACCTCCACACACACCGTGACTAGGGCTACATTGGATGTTTGGAACAGTAGATACTTGGAAAGGTTCTCTAAGAAAAAAAGAGATTGAAAGATACCGCAGATGAATAAAGTTTTTTTTTTTTTTTACAGTGAAACATTTTCAGCGTAAAGTTGTTATTGTAACAAAAATGTGAAGTGTGTTAGACTTCTCTGCGTGTGTGTGTGCATGTGTGTGTGCGTGGCCAGCACAAAACAAAGGGAAAGTTAGCGAGACTTGCAGTTAAGTTCGAGGAAATTCCATCTGTGAAAAGAACAAAATGTACAAAAGCGCACATCACTTGAAGTGTCAGATTAACTTCATCATTTATGTTTGTTTGTTGATTTCTTTAGTAAACATATTTGAACATGAATGCATTACTACACAACTTTTAAAGTACACTTGCACAAATCTCACACTCAAGCTTCCTTTTATATTTTATCCAGCAAAAAAACACACAAAAAAAATCATTTATAAAATCTTGTGAAATTTGCACAAAAAATGTAACAACGTGGTGTGTTAGTGATGATGTAAAGTGCATTACAGCAATGTGTGTGTGTGTGTGTGTGTGTGTGTGTGTGTGTGTGTGTGTGTGTGTGTGTGTGTGTGTGTGGTCGGTGCAGAACAAAGGAAAAAAGGAAAAGAGGAAACAAAGCATTGGGGCTGTATTGTACCTGTTGCTCATTTAGACGTTTCTTTGTAGAATTGTTTTATGCAAATCGAGTCAAAGTAGCGCTTAAAAACTTTGTGCGCGCGCGCGTTTGAAAGTGTCCATAGTTACTTTGATCATTGTTACAATAAAAATAAATAAATGAAACTATTTTGTTTGGGCGTTGTGTCTCGTGTTGCTGCTGCACTGCACCAGAGCGCGAGTGAAATCTACTGCATTATTACCTTCATTTCGATAAAAACAACTTTTTTTTTCAGCACAACTTCAAAGCAACATCAATTACATTAGAGCAGGACACAAAACATCCTTTGAAGTTTTAATGCAACCGAACAAAGCCGGTGCATGCACATCACCGCATTCTCGCGCCAAACACACAAGTAAGTAAACAAACAAGTAAACAAGTCAAATAAAATCTCGTTTGATGAACTGGGCATATCCACAGGAGCGCGCGCGCGGTGTCTCTGGTTTTACCCTGTAAAGCGGGGACAGAATGGGAGTGCCCGAGCGCGCACCGAGAAAACTTTTTCCTTTGATTTATTTAAAAAATGTTTCCTTTAAAACAACTGCTTCAAAGGGAAAGTGTGTGCACGCGCGGAAAAATAACAGAAATAACCGCTCACCTGTCCGGAGCTCGCGCACTCCGCATCCGCAGGATAAACAACAACAACAAGAAAGTTGTGTGTGTGCGCGCGTGTGTGTGTGTGTGTGTGTCCGTGCTGATGGGTCCCTTTGTTTCTCTCTGAGCGCGCGCGCGCGTGTGTGTGTGCGTGCACGTGGGATAGAAAAGAAAAGAAAAGATCGCGCCTTCTTCCTTTGAGCGCGAGAGTCCCGCCCTCACACGCGCGCAGAACAGAACACATAACTGGGATGAAAATATTTTATGAAAATGTTGTTGATCGCTGATGCGCTCACACCGGGTCTGTGCGCGTGCATCACAACTTCAGATGATGTTCGTGTCCTGCTTCAATGTAACTGATGTTAAAAAAAAATAAAGTTATCTCTAAAATGTTCTTTCTAAAGTGCTGAGAGGATCTGTGGAATTTCTCTTCATTAAAGGCAGTAAAAAAAAAAAGTGGCATGCTTCCTGAAATGATAAGGATTCCTCAAAGAACCTTCTGTATAAAATGTTTAAATTATGGACTACATAGTATTTGGCCAAACCTGTCAATTATATATTAATTGTTAATTTATTGTTAATTATTATTTATTGAATTATTCAATGTTTTACTCAATCAGGCCCCTTATCCCTCATGAAGGGCAATCATAATGCTATGGATATCAGAACATCTTGGACAATGTTATACTTTTTTTTTTTTTTTACTTTGTGGAAACAGTTTGTTGAAGGCTTTTTTCTACTCCAGCATGACTCCACCCCGAGCGCACAAAGCAAGAACTATAAAGACATGGTTTGATGAGTTCGGTGTGGAATAACTCGACCGGCCCGAACACAGAGCCCTGACTTCAACCCCACCGAGCACCTTTGGGATGAACTGGAACGGAGATTGCGAGCCAGGCCTTCTTGTCCAACATCATAAATGCTTGTCTGACCTCATAAATGCTCTTCTGAATGAATGGACACAGATGCACACAGAAACACTTCAACATCTTGTGGATGGCCTTCCAAAAAGAATGGAAGCTGTTAGAGCTGCAAAAAGAGGCCCGAATTCATTATAAAGTGTATGTATTTGAATACAATAAAATTGCAGGTTTGGCCAAATACGTTGTTCATGTAATGTGTATCTGACAAGGCAGCACAGTGGCTAAGTGATTAGGCACTGTTGCCTTGCACCTCCGGTTTCAGGTTCAATTCCTGGCTCGGGTTTGAATGTGTGGAGTCTGCGTGTTCTCCCCGTGCTTGGTGGGTTTCCTCCAGGTACTCTGGTTCCCTCCTACATTTCAAAAACATGCAGCTTAGGCTAATAGGTGTTCCCAAATTGCCTGTAGTGTGTGAATGAGTGTGTATATCTGTGTGCTTTGCAATTGATTGGCACCCCGTCCAGGCTGTACCCCACCTTGTGCCCTACTGTAAGTCACCTAGAGTTTCATCTCATTTCCCCATTTTGAACAGTTCTGGTCTGGAGAGGTCTGCAAAAAATTAGTAAAGGTTTAAAGAGGCCATAAAGTGGAATGTTTGTTTTGCATTTCGAAATTAAAGCAAAAAATTCCTAGAAGTTCTTCAAATGCTTAGTGATGGAACCTTCTAAAAGTGCCTCCAGACTAAAGACTCTAAGAGAGTAAATGGTTCCATAAAGAACCGAGTTTTTACTGAGTACCATAGAGCACTTCTCAGTGTGAATCTTTAGATGTATACATCTCAATAACATTATTCACAATCTTCAGGTATATCTCTTTCACATAACAGTTTTAACCTTCTAAACAGGTGCAACTCAGAATCTCTTCTGAAAACAAAACCCTTATTGTAGTGTTCTACTAAAAACGTTTAAGGATGTCCCCTGAAGCATAACTTAGTAATGCTCCCTGTGATGGCAAGTGACATCTACACTTCAGGTTCTTTAGGAGTTTTAATGTTTCTATCTTTACAAAGAGGTTGTAGGGGTCCATAAAGAACTTGAACTGAGGGGTTCTCAAAGAAATGCGATCATGTTGATCAAAGAACAATTTACAGCCACAGTTCTAGGCGCACAAAAAGTTTGAGGAACCTTAATTTATAACTCCTGATGCAACCTTCATTTTTTAAAGTGATAAAAGTATCTTAAAGAGTTTTTATATTATTATTATTATTATTATTATTATTATTATTTAAATGGTTTTATCTTTCTCAGTAGCATATAGACTTATAGCATTATCAAAAAATGAAGAAAAGAGGATTTTCAGTGAACAAAATGACCTTCAAACATGTCCTTAGAGCCATGGTTCTCAAAAATGTAGTGTTGTTCATGGACTAAAGTATTTGTTTGCAATTCATATTGATAGAAAAAAAAAAGTATAAAGCTTGCTGGTACATTTAACCCGCTTCATTTTTGAAAGTAGATGTTGAGTACAACTGAAGTACGGGTTCTGTGGATGTAGTATTTAGCTTTCTAAAGGGGTTCTACTTTAATTCCTTCCCTTTCAAATAAGCAATTGCAAAACTTTCTGTATCATCTTGTTTTAATGATTATGAAATAAAAAGATTAATAGTACTTCTTTGGATATTTAAAAGGAACTCCTCTGTTGTGGGGTACTACAAAGAACATTTCACATTCGTCTGCAGAGATAAATTGAAGAACATGTTAGGCCGATGAATGTAATGCAAGTTCATTGGATCTGACAGAACCCTTAAAATGTCAGCAGGTTCTTAGAACATTAGAAGTGTGTAATAGAACCCTGAACGATGAGTGAGGATTGTACTGAATGATCGTTAGATTAGACAGTCTCCATGTGATTTCCTTTTGCATCTCCACCAAGGGTTCGTTGGTAAGTTCTAGGTAAGGGATTTTCAAAGATGTTTCTTGGGATATTTTATAAAAATAAAATTTGTTAATTTACAGATGGCCCCACAGCATTCAATATAACTCTAAACTTACTCTTATCCTGTACAGGCTTGTGGCACAAGGCAGGGCACACCCTGGACGGAATGCCAGGTCATCGCAGGGCACAATCACACACACACACACACACACACACACACACACACACACACACACACACACACACACACACATTCACTCAACCACTACGGGCAATTGGAAACACCAATTATCCCACTCTGCATGTCTGTGGACTGTGGGAGGAAACTGGAATTCCTTGAGGAAACCCACCAAGCATGGCGAGAACATGACGGAATGACGGAACCTTAAAAGCACTTTTGTAAGTCACACTGAATAAGAGTGTCGCCAAATACCTGAATGTAAAATGTAGAAAATGCAAATTCCACACACAGACCTAAGGTGGGACTTGAACACTCCACCTTGGAGGTGCAAGGCCACACACAATGCTAACCGCTACGCCACCATAATTCTAAACTATAACCTGATAAAAAAGCCAGGCAGGTCCTTCCATAATAATTATGTGTAAGACTTTGCTGCAGTAACTAACGGTAGGCTAACGGTCTTTCCAAATTATCACAACACCCATTAATATAAGGATTAATGGACACACTTAGCGGCATTTCTTTTTGTAAAAAAAAAATCGTGATCATTCCTAAAAAGACAAATGACTAATTCAGAGTAATCCAAAACTCTGAATGAGAACTTTATCGGAATTCAAATTATTAAAATGTGTTGTGAAATTGTTCATATAACCGATGTCTGTTTCCGTGCAACAAAACAAAGAAAATGTGACAAAACAACTGCACTAAAGCTTTCGGTTTAATTATGGGTTTATCATCAAACATGTTATCTTGAGTTGCATAAGAATAGGCCCCCATGGGTTTAATCATTTTTATATGTTTACATTTTGAAATGTTGTTTAGCACATCATGCATTTTATTAGTGTATAGTTACAATATGACCAATATGCAATACATTCACAGTTCTTTGGCTCAATAAATGTGTTAGAGTTAGTGGGCTAAGCTTCAGCAGAATAGATAAAGCTTAAACTCCAAAGTATTGCCTCAATAGCTAAGTTATTGTACACTAGTTATTACCAGCAATTTTGGTAGTTCTTGACCACAGCAGACTGGGAACATCCCATAAAAGCAGCAGTCGTCTAGACATCAGCTCACTTAAAGCTGTTTAAATCCTTACATTTGCCCATTTTTCCTACTTCTAGCACATTGACTTTGAGAATAGCTCGCTCACTCGCTGCCTAATCAATCGCATACGTTGACAGGTGCCACTTCTACCAGATAATCTTATTCACTTCCTCTGTCAGTGGTTTTAATGCAACACACTTATACGCTCTTGTTGATTTCTTCTTTACAACATTAAAAGAGTCAGCCCATTTCCTTTTTCACAGGCCACTCAGGTGCTTGGTTGGTTTCTTGTTACATCAGGACTGGACTACTGCAACTCACCCCTGGAAGGTCTGCCTCTGTCCACCATTCCTCCTCTGAAGTTGGTCCAGAATGCAGCAGCATGTCTCATCTTCAACCTTCCCAAGTTCTCCCACACCACACCACTTCTCCGCTCCCTGCACTGGCTTCCTGTAGCTGCTGCATCAAATTTAGAACCTTGATGCTTGACTACAAAGCTAAAATCGGCCCAGCACCCACTTATCTCTCTGCTCTAATCACACCACGCGCTGCACCACGTTCCCTCCGATCCTCCAGCACTGTTCGGCTCGTCCCACCATCACTCAGGGATCGAGGAAGACATTCCTGCAGATTCTATTCTGTTCTGGCACCTGGATGGTGGAATGAACTTCCTCTAGATGTCCATAGAGCGGAGTCTTTGGCAGTCTTAAGATGAGCTAACTGAGCACATGAAGGCTTGCTAATTAGTTAATTAATAATGATTCTGTACCATAATTAGTATAGTAAGTTGTAGTTTATTTATGTTTTTATTATTATTTACACTAATCTTTTTTTTTACTACTCTGCATGCATTAAATTACCCCCGGGGGATAAATAAAGTTTTTTTTAAGTGAATTGAATTGAATTGAAATGACCAAGTGAGTAACTGAGCCGAACCATTAGCTTTTGGTAACAAGAAGATACAGTAAAGGTTTTGCTCGGTGAATAATTTCGAATTCTTAACTTGTTACTATTGATCTAGCAGTATTAAGTAATACATTATTACTGTTGTTAATTCCATAGATTTTGTTAGTTTCCAGTAGCGATACTCCAATCAGTCATGTTTAAGCAGGCTGGTGGTGTTAAAGTGCACGGCCAGATTTAAAACCAGTTAGCTGATTTGCACAGAACATAAAGTTTAATATAATCCATCTGTATCCATACATAAACCCCTCGACAACAATCTTTAAATGAAGTAGACTAAGTGAAACGATAGCTGTTCTAGTGCCATGACATGTTTATAGCTCAACAACATACACAAATTCTCAATTCCCCTTTTTTTTTCTTAAACAACACAACAGCTATTATAGAAACCTGAATCTGTGATACAGATCTCTATCCATCATGCGCTCCTTTATCCTGTATTCAGGTTTGCGGATCCACCATGCAGTAAAATACAAAAAGACCATGAGCAGGACCATTTAGCAAAGTTAAGTCAAAATTGTTTAGTGAACAGTAGATTGTTTGATTAAAGATTGATTATTTATTTATTTTATATTTTTCTGATGTTAAACCAAAAAAAATAACTAAAGCTGAATGTTTTATGAAGTAGGCTTGGTAAGCTAGCCTAGTGACCTAGTGACCCAGGTCCCAGCCTAATGGTTTATTCATTTGTTGATGTAGGTTAACTGAGTTCACACACACATATATGTAATACATAAATGAATAATCAAGTTATTTATTCAAATCAAAACTGACTTATTTTAACCTGGAACCGATGACTTTCAACCTTGAACATTTCTATTATTTTACTTTTGTTTATATGCTACTGGTTTCATGATCTCCTATTAACTGGTTTTATATTCCATCATGTATCATCAGGTTCCCTTAAAGACGTCATCATTAATATTCTGTGTGGACTTGCTCTTGATCAGTCATTTATGCAATCAAACAGAAAAAGAAGAAGAAAAACAAGTCATGAGGGCGTGTTAAGGTTCAGTTCCAGCTGACTTTATTTCCTTCCTGAAAAAAAACAAAAAACAAAACAAAAACAAAAAATCTGTACATGTGTATATTAACAATCTGACAGGCAGTGACTTGACACATGAGCTGGCATGAAGCCCCGCCCCTCCCCCCCCCTCATACCCCTTCCCCCTCACCCCTCAAATCCGAAATGCATTATGGCATGATTTGGATGCAAAACAAAGATTTCTTTTCTTTTTCTTTCTTTTTTTCTCTACACAGCATATTGCACAGAACATAAAGTTTAATATAATCCAACTGTGTATATACTATATTTATACATAAAACTCCTCGACAACAATCCTTAAAGGAAGTAGGCTAAGCGAAACGATAGCTGTTCTAGTGCCATGACATGTTTATAGCGCAACAACATACATAAAACACACACAATCTCTTTTTTTGCTTATAATAATAATAATAATAATAATAATAATACAGTCGACTGTACAAATTCACGATTTTTCCTAATTTTTTTCAGAACACAACAGCTATTATAGAAACCTGAATCTGTGATACAAAAGTCTATCCACCATGCCATAAAATACAAAAAACGATGAGCTATACGAGTAGAAAAAGACAGATTAAATATCCAAACACCATGATTTCATTTTTTTTTCGTTCGATATTCTTAAAAAAGAAAACAAAAAACATTTTTTTGCAAAATGCTATAAAAATGATCGATTAAAGCTACAATAACTGACTGAGTAAGAGCTGATCTGTGATGTCCCTTTAAAGCAGGGTTTCATGTTAAAAAATTGTGTGTGTGTGTGTGTGTGTGTGAAGGAGAGATTGGAGCTGTAAACACAGACAGGAGGTCAAATTTCGCTTTAAGCCACCCACCTAGAATAAAAAATATATTCAGAGAGGGGAAAAAAAATCTGGAGAAAAAGCTGGTTTACAAATCATCAACGAATCGCCACACCCCCTTTTTCCTTTTTGTTTTTTTTTTTCTTTTGTTTTTTTTTTAAATATAGATTTGTACAAAAATACACTGAGAAAATAATCAAACGCTCTCTTTTCTCTCCAAAAAAGTCTACATTTAAATATAAAAAGAAATTAAAACAAAACCAAAAAAATAGCCCTTCTTTTTAAGGAGAAGGAGTGTGAACAAACAAAACAAAAACAAACAAAAAAAAGATTTTTTTTTTTCTTTTTTAAAAATGCAATGCTTGGCTGGTATATAAATACATCCTCATATATATTTATAAAAACAATGGCATCTGAACAAACAAACACACAATGATGGACAAGAGTATATAAAAACAGGAGAGTTTTGGTCCTGATTAGTTTAAAAAAAGAACTTTTAGCACAGATCTGAGTTTGAATCCTGAAGTTCAGAATGAAAAACAGCTGGTGATTTTTTTATTTTTATTTGTTTGTTTGTTAAGTCCAGCATGGCGCCACCTAGCCACCTGAAACCAACCTACTGCTAGTGAACTGTTCCACAACAAACCGTGACGCGCCAGAGGACAGACACACCACGCCCCCCCCTCCTTCTTTTAATAATAAAGGGTTGTCTTAAAGTCTCGTTCATGTCTCCACTCCTCCTCCAAAAACAAACCGAAAAACACCCGAACAGCCTATTTCTGTACCTCTTAAGCGTTAAAAAGTCACGTGGTTGGATCCTTTTTGTTTGTTTGTTTCTTGTTTTGTTTCTAAAGATGACTGAAAACAGCTTCTCGTGCAAATCAAATCACAGTTTTTTTTTTTCTTTCCAGTTCCGACTTTTTTTTTTTGCAATATGATCTTGTTTATTTGTTTGTTTGCGCGCATGGACATGGACAGGGACATTTCTCCTGCTTCATCTTGTCCTCCTCTTCATGCAAATACTTCAACGTCCTTTTCAGTCCTGCTCCAGCTCTAAAAACAACATCCCTCTGTGTTCCGGCCACGCGCCTCTGCGACTCCTCTTCTCATGTATTATTATTATTATTTCTTTAATTTAAATGTTTTTTTTTTTTATCAATGCACAAAACTTGATGTTTGCAGTAATGCAATGCGACTCTGCAAATGCAACACGATGCAGCTCAATGCACCGACGCACATGCCTCCTCCTCAGTCCCTTCTTCTTCTTCACTCCTCTCTCTCTCTCTCTCTCTCTTTTTAACTTAAACGCAATTTTTCTTTCCTTTTTGCGCGGTTTGATTCCTGAGACGCAGAATCCCGTCTCAACGCAACTCCGTCGTGAAACAATTTCCCCTTGATTTCTTTTCGATGTTTGTTTGTTTGTTTGTTGCTTGTTTCAGCCCCGCGTGTGTGCGTGCATATGTGTGTGTGCGCGCGCGCGCTCCCGCTCCGCTGGTTCAGTAGGTGAACACGAGGTTGGAGATGGTGGACTCGAGCCAGTCCCGTGAGATCATCTCGGTCACCTCGGGCGTGCAGTAATCGGGGAACTCGAAGTGAGATCCGGCGCACGACTCGAAGCTCGAGTCCCAGTCGCGGTCGAGCCCCGGAGAGCACGAGGACGCGGAAGAGGAGCCGAGGCTGCCCAGGGACGTGCTGTCGTACCCGGGGCTCGCGCGGCGTCCGACCTCCGCCATGTCGTCCTCAAACTCCTCATCCGACGAAGAAGAGGACGACGAAGAGGACGAATACGACGACGATGACGCTGATGATGAAGGGGAGTGGGACGCGGAGGGGGCAGGCGAGGGCGCGCGGATGGCGCGGTGCGAGTCCTCGTACAGACTCTGCGCGTCGCCGAACTCGGTGGAGCTGCTCAGGGTCGGGCTCGCTGGAACGCTTTCTCCTCCTCCTCCTCCTCCACCGGTTCCTGCCGCTCCGGGTCCGAAGACGTAAACTCTTTTGGGTTTCTTGTTAGACTTGTAGAGCGCGTGGTGATCCGGTTCATGCGCTGCGGCGGCTGATTTCTGCGCCACCCTGTGCGCTTTGCTGTGACCCGCCGGTTTGGAGCTTCCGCTCTTTTTGGAGTTTGCCTTCAGCACGGCGCCGCTCACCGCGCTCGCCTTCTCCCCGGTCTTGGTGCCTCCTCCTCCTCCTCCTCCTCCGCCGCCGCCGCTCGCCGCCTTGGCCTTTTTCCGCGGCCGGTACTTGTAGTCCGGGTAGTCCGCCATGTGCTTGAGGCGCAGGCGCTCCGCCTCGCGGATGAACGGGATCTTGTCGGTGTCCTTGAGCAGCTTCCAGCGCTTCCCGAGCCGCTTGGAGATCTCCGCGTTGTGCATGTCGGGGGACTGCTCCATGATCTTGCGCCGCTCGATCTGCGACCAGACCATAAACGCGTTCATGGGCCGCTTGATGTGTCCGCTGGGAGTCTTACACCAGCCCGGGTCCACGAGCTTCTCGGCTGAGGCGGCGGACAGCTCCGCGTCCGTCATCAGCCCGGGCTCCGGACTCTCCGCGCCGCTCGACTTCTGCACCATCCCGGTGTGCGCGAGCGCGAATCCCACCGTGAAACTGTAAGAGAGCGCCGCAGCACACAGACTCCACTTCCGCTCTCACCAGCAGCCCTGGAAAGTTTGATGGTTGTTGTTGTTGTTGTTGTTGTTTCCTTCTTTTTAATCCGTGTTAATTATGATGATGATTAATAATAATAACAACAATAATAATAATAATAAAGTTCGCACGACACTCAGTGCGCGGACACACTCTCCGGCTCGCGCCGTGTCCGCTCTCCGTTCATGTTCGCGCGCGCGTGTGTGTGTGTTTCAGCTGCAGGTTGGTGCAGTAGTAGTTGCAGTAGTAGTAGTTGCAGTAGTGCTGCGCTTCCCATCTGCGCGCATACACACAGATACACACACCTATATATATACACACACACACACACACACACACTGAGAGAAGTGTTTCGGTGCTTTCGAACTGACACAGCTCGCGCGGCTTTATCCCTGCGCGAGGCCAAACCGGTACAGGCGCAGTAGCCAATCAGAGCCTGTCTCCAGCCTGCCCCCTGCCGAGAGGCCACGCCCCCCGAACGCGCTGATTGGCTGTCTGGAGGAATCTAATAATAATCGGCGCGTGCAATGAGCGGCTCTGGCTCTGACCTCATTCCTGTAAACTTATTATTTATTTTTTTTTAAAGACAAAGCTGATGAGCTCATCAAGGTGGCTTAATAAGAGTTTTATTCCTTATTCACCTTCTTCTCCCTCACACACGTGTGCGTATGCATTAACATATGATGCTTTTTCATGTAATGTAATATTTAAATCATGCATGCACAGCACCGGGTCTGGGTTCGAGTCCCCTTTCGTGGGGTCTGTGTGCATGGGGTTTGCATGTTCTCCCTGTGCTTGATGGGTTTCCTCCGGATACTCCGGTTTCCTCCAACAGTCCAAACACATGTAGAGTAGGCCTTCCCAAATTGGCCGTAGTGTGAGAGTATCGACCAGAGGTCCACGTGTTAGTAAAAATGGGATTAAATAAAGGGGTCACCACGGGCCTCCAAGTTCCCTAGCTGGACTTCAGAGATTCCTAAATAAATGGATAGATAATTCTGCATGCAAGTATGAGAATTTATATGTGTGTGTGTGTGTGCGCTGCTGATCAGAAGGTCCCAGGTTCAAACCCCACGCCACCAAGTTGCCATTGTTGGGGCTTTGAGCGAAGCCCTTAACCCTCAACTGCTCATTTTTATCTAATGAGATAAAAATGTAAGTATAAGGGTGTACATTTTTTTATGTAAATGTACTGGGTTGGACACACACACGCACATACACACACACGTATGATAATATATTTTTAATATTTCACTTTGTTAAAACCTTCTCAGACACTCAGCCTGCTCATGTTGTGCTCACAAAAGAGAGCCCTGTTATTATTATTATTACTACTATTATTTAAACTCCACCCTAAAGGACGAACCTGTGTTTAGCCACGCCCCTTTTACATTTCAGCAGAAAGGCAGGAGGAGGGAAAGAAAACCACAACCTTCAGTTTCATGCCTCCTGGCAGGACAGGTGCTGCTCACGTGCAAGGGGGAAGAAGAATTATGTTCAGTTGTTGTTTTATTATAAAGAATAGTCATGTATATTATTATTATTATTATTATTATTATTATATTCTTAGATCACAGTCAGTCTGTTGATCTCTCTCTCTCTCTCTCTCTCTCTCTCTCTCTCTCTGAGTTACTCACCGCTAGATGGCAGAGTGGAGCTGAGAGTCTCTGCAGCTCTGTGTATTTAAGGCTTCTACTGTATTACAGCAGGACACAGACTCAGTGTGTCGAGTTACATAATTCCAAAACAAACTCAACATGTGTGGAACACGAGTGCAGAGCCATTTCACAAACTCCTTCAATCTCACACACACACACACACACACACACACACACACACACACACACCAGAATACTCTGCATCAGCCTGTCTCACTGTCCTTCTTCACTATCTTTATATTGTTTGAATAATTAAGTAAGAATAAATTACATAATGTCCAGAAGTGTTGTTGTTGTTGTCGTCGTCATCATATGACATTTCCTCATTTACTTTCCAGTCACTCAGACAGCAAAAAAGGTACTGAACTGTATCTTCCTTGTGTACACAGTGACCTTTGGGTGAGGGCCTCTCACATCCATCCATCCATCCATCCATCCATCCATCTATCTGGCTGTCTGTCTGTCTAAGTTCTTAAAGTTGCAGTAAGTTAAGGTTTTAAGGTACACTAGGGCAGACACCGTTCAAGGTATAAAAGTGTAATAAACTCCTAACTTGTCCTCCATGCCTATCCTGGAACAGTTCTAATCTGTCATTTGGTCTTAAATTGGTTTCTACATGTCTCAAAGTTTTGTCCATTTATAATTTTTTTTTTTTTTAAGTTTTCATTACTCATTGTCCATGTCGTCCTCTAATGCTGTGTGAAGATGTATTAGTGTCCCATATACACAGTACATGTAGTGTATTAACAGGTGAAATGGAATGTTTAGACAAGAACAAGAATTGTCTTCTATATGTCTTCTATAGCACTGTAGCCTTAAACCTCAAGGGTCAAGGTTCAATTCCCACTTCGCGGTCTGTGTGCATAGAGATCGCAGGTTCTCCCTGTGCTTGGTGGGTTTCCTTCAGGTGCTCTGGTTTCCTTCCACAGTCCAAACACATGCAGAGTGGATTAACGGGTGTTCCCAGATTACTCGTAGTGTGTGAATGTTGATGTGAATGTCGTCCTACCACAGGTGTAAAAATGGAAATAAATCCAACGGTCACCATCGGCCTCCACAGTGCCTAGTTGCATTACAGAGGTTCCTAGATGGATGGATGAACTCTCGTGAAGGGTCAGTGGCTAGAACATTGATGTTTTGAACTATATCTCTTACATTAATAATAAGCTTACAACAATACTCCCAAAACCTTTTTTAAAGAAAAGACAAAGTTCAAAACATCAAAGTTTGATAAGTATATTATATATTTAATATACATATATTATTAAATAAATCCCATAAGTATTTGTTTATGCGCGCATTGCACTGTGTGTGTGTGTGTGTGTGTGTGTATCTAAAGTAAGCTCCCCCTGCGCACACACACAGCAAAAACATTGTTTTATCGTTAAAAAAACACTGTAATTCACTGTAATTATAATGTAACATCATATGTTGTAATTTATTATTTTAATTTATGTTTTATTGTTATTGTAATGTTCTAGTTTATAGTTTGGTACTAGAAAATGTCATGTTCTAATCATGAGGACATTGCTATTATTCTGCTGTTCCAACTTAGGGTCAGTTAATAAAACTTTAGAGAACATCTTATGGTTCATCGTAGGGTCCACTGATGAAAAATGTAACTATAAACTGTATTTAATGCAAATAGTGCACTAACTTAAGGTATATGTGGAAAGTAGCATCATAAGTAAGTAGCAGTTGCTGAAGTCATTTTGTTCAAACTTAGCAGATGATGATTTGCTAGAAATTTAACATCCAAACATATGACTTATTGCTAGAAATCTAAAGTATTAAAGCATATGAAGCATTTCTAGAAATTTTGCATTAAAACATAAAAAAAAATTGCTAGAAATTTTCTAACATCCTAACTTCAAGGATCAACTGCTAGAAACTGTTTGGCTTAACTTAACCTAATTTAAGTTAACCTAAAACTAAAGTTTCTTCAAAATGTCTAGTGTTTATTGTTTAAATGTAATAAAAATAAACTCAAGAAAAATTTCCCCATGGGGACAATCAATGACATCATATCTTATCTTGACTATACTATAACATTGATTTTAAGTACCTTGGATGAACTTTGGTAAACTCTTTGACCAAGGCATTTGAGACAATTTGTCCTTGACTTGCGGCAATCTGTTCTTAACCTTCACCACCTGCAGAGTTTGAGTTTGGGGGGTGGGGGACATGTACAGTACATAAATCAGTGCCCTGGACTAACAACGGGCAGCACTTTTGCTCAGTTGTAACAAGCATATTAATGATGATATGGTGTAAAGCATATTTAACCAGCTGCTCGGCCCGTCTTTATCTTATCTGTCCCAGCAGCTGCCTGCTCACATCCCGGTTAATCAGTGACAGGGACGAGGTTTGGGGTCTGCGGCTGCAGTTTAGTTAGTGTCAAACTCTGATTCCAGGAGGTTAGTGAGGGCAAGTCGAACATCTGCTCGCACCGGGCAACGTCCCATTAGTCCCTTTAGAAAAGTGCTTACGGTATAGACCTTTTTCATCACCTGGAGTTACACCGAAGTCTAAAAGTCTGGTTTGTACTTTTAATCTTATGTGAATTTTTTTTTTTTTTAAAGAATGAAATATTTTAAAATACAAATATTTTTTTGCCATGTATGTCACACTTAAATGATTCAGATCATCGAACAACTTTTACTGTTGCACAAAGATAACCCAAGTAAATACAAAATGAAGTTTTTACATGATTATATTATATAATGTAATCCAAATCTACCTGGCCCTATGTGCAAAAGTAATTGCCCCTGTACCACATAACTGGGTGTACCACCCTCGGGGGCAACAACTGCATTGTTTTAATTCAGCCACATTGGAGGGTCTTCAAACATGACCAGCCTGTTTAAGGATCTCAATCAGATTTAAGTCCGGACTTAAATCTAGGCCACTCCTAAACCTTAATTTTGATGTTTTTGAGCCATTCAGCCATTCATTGTCCTGCTGCATAACCCAAGAGCGCTTGAGCTTGAGTCACAAACTAATGGCTGGATATCCTTCTTTAGGATTTTCAGGTAGAGTGCAGAATTTATCAGAGCAGAGTTCCATCAATTATGGCAAGTCGTTTTTTTTTTTTGTTCGCCTTTGTGTTCTTTTTGGTCAGCAGCGGCTTTTGCCTTGGAACTCTCCCATGGATGCCATTTTTGCCCCCAGTCTCTTTCTTATTGTTGAATCATGAACACTGACCTTCACTGAGGCAGAGAGTAAAACTGCGGTTTACATTTATATTCAGGCATTTGGGAGATGCACTTATCCAGAGCGACTTTAAAAGCGCTTTAAAGTTTCCATCATGAGACAGATACGTACACTGGGTTACTAGGCTTCTAATTAAGTGCCATCAGTCAAACTCAGTTGGGAAGGGTGGGCGGAAATTGTCCTGTTGTGCTCTTGGAGTAATTTCGGTCGGACGGCCACTCCGGGGAAGGTTCACCACCGGTCCAAGAGTTCTCCATGTGTGAATAATGTCTCTCACTGTGGTCCACTGGAGTCCCAAAGCCTTAGAAATACAAATATGTCCTACCAGCACATATACTGACACGGTCGCAGAATGTGGTTCTTCACCCAATTTAGGGTTGAAAAAAAGATAAAATAAATACTGTAAAGATTTGTACACGACATATAGTACATACACAAACACACACACACACACACACACACACACACTGCATATTGACCTACTTTTCAATCCAAACAGCACCGACTTTATCTAAAGAACCCCTTACTAACACACACACACACACACACACACACACACACACAGTAGACCCAATCTAAGGTGAGAAGAGGTGGCTGTAATTGGTGTTCTGTCACTTCTTTGCCGTTTCTCCTCTCACAGTCTTTTACTTCGCAGATTGAGTGAAAGATTGTGTTTATGTCCATTTTCTAGTCGCGGCGACGATCCCTTTTTCCGCAAATAGCTATTATTGATCGGTTTGTTGGACTTCTAGTCTGTAGAAAGTAGCGCATTGTTCTCCACTAGAGACATGTTAGTGCTAGACGGTTTAACGCTCCTTCAGTGTAACCTGTGAGTCGAGCGGGAGTTGTGTGGGGTGTACAAACTTTTAAGTCATACCCTGTGGGTTCTGGATGTAGAAGACAATCCTGCATGTAAAAACCCCGAGAAATAACTCTGAAGACGAGGAACTTTCCCCCAGTTAGTACCGAAGTCACCTCCTCTCCACTCCGAGTACACCAGGGTTTTTGTTTCCTGTAACACTTTCACGTTTCCTTTCTGAACACAACAAAACCGTTATATTTAACCTTACAGGCCTGTGATCATCATCTCTCTCTCTCTCTCTCTCTCTGTCAATTACGTATTAATGTCCTGTCTGTCTAACACGCGGATGTTAAAATTAACAACAAAATGTGATATAAACACATCTCAGAGTAAGAATAATAATAATACTAAGAAGAACAAACGTCTGTCACTAATAATCACAGACGTCTGGGAAATGTCAGGCTTTTATTAAACTGATGAAGGAAGTCTGAGACGACATTAGACTAAAAAAAATAAAAGACAAAAAGTGAGGAGTTTTAAATGTCACTCGCTTCACAACAGGAAACTAAAAGTTCACCCAAAATTTCATTTTACTCTCTTATTCTACACATTGTTTTTGTTTGTTTATTTCTGACTCTCTCTCTCTCTCTCTTTCTCTCTCTCTCTCTCTCTCTCTCCTCCTGACTAAAGAAATGTGTAAGAAGCTTTTTTATGGTTCTGTTGAGACTTATTTTGTTTATTTATTTATTAAACAAAGAAACAAAGAAAATAATAATAGTTTCTATAAAATTTGAAAGAAATTTAAAGATATAGTTGATGTTTTGTTTAAAAAAAAACCTTCTACTTAAAAAACATTTTAAAATTAAAATAATAATTTTTCCAAAATAAAATTAAGTTAATTTTTTTTCTCACACATTTTCTTTTATCTTGTATCCAGGAGGCCTCGGATCGGAGACTTGGGGTACGAGGCAGGGTTCCCCCTGAATAGGGTAGCATCACCGGGCGCACACACACACACACACTCACACTGCACTTAGCATTTTCTGCTAAATTTATAATATTCAGAAATCCCAAAATGCACTGGGACAAGAAAGCATTATGACATCATAATAAATCTGTCTTTACTTTTTCTAAAACTTAATAATATTATTCAAAATATATATAGTACATATTATACAGAGTAATATAATATAATATAATATAATATAATATAATATAATATAAAAATAACAAAATATTTTTCAAGGTTTAATATCATATATACTTGTATTCAAATATTTAACATCTTGCCCACAAATCAAAATTGATCGCCTTATTGTAGTTCATACTCATGACAAAATATATTTCCTGCAAACAGATCCTTTAATATTGAGTTTGGATGATGATGATGATGATGATGATGATGATGATGATGTGTAACTCTTACACACACAGCAAAGTCCAGTTGTGAATTTCCTGTTGAATGTTTTGTGACTACACACACGGTCAGGGCTTCCGTCTGCCCTTCCCCTCCTCCTAGACTGCCAGAACACACACACACACACACACACACACACACACACAGCAGCAGCAGCCCTTACTTCTGCTTTCGCCAACGAGCGAGCAAAGCATCTCCGCCTAATTCGCTTTTCCTCTTCTCACCTCTTGTCTCATTTCGTCTCGTCTCGTCTCGTCCGTCTTCCAAGGAAAATAAAAACTCAGCCAAGAAACTGGAAATATAAAAAAAAAGAAAAAAGATAAAACACTTGGACTGGGGCTCGGATGCAGGTGACGTAGTAAAGGGGAACCGTAACGCTTTGGGACGCAGCATTAGATGTCGTTTGTGATTTCAGGCCTGCGGAGAGACTGGATGAGAGGGCGAGAGAGGTGAAGAGACAAGAGAGAGAGAGAGAGAGAGAGAGGGAGAGAGAGAGAGAGAGAGAGGCTGAGAAACAAGTAGCAGGGATTTCAGGGGAACATCACAGATCTCCAGAACGTTTGATTTGTCGCTCCTGCTGTCTGTTTCTCCTTCCCGCCGTGTCACACATCCTGTGGAGTAGCTCTCACTTTCATTCATCATCATCATCATCATCATCATCATCATCATCATCATCAATGAGGGAGAGAGAAACTGCAGGAGAACCACAATACCGTCATGACGTCTCCGGTTTCCCCAGGATTATTACGAGGAATCTCACATGAAACATGCAAAACTAAAGGATTAGTACGAATTCTCTGTCGCTGTTTCCTTCGTCCTTTTCAGGTAAAATGATGCTCACTGAAATATTTTATTACCTTTATTCAAATTCACTGAATTTTATCCTCCTGCTATGATAACAATTATATAAACAACACACAATTTTATGCTAAACATCTTCACTTTCTGATTAATTTGCATGTTTTTTTGCTCGTTGGGTGTTGCCCTCTTTGTAACCATGGAAACGTGACAGTTCATCCTCAGTAACCTGGAAGGAAGGATGCTACAGCAGAAACTTTGTCCAGGTTGAGGAACACACAAGCTTCAGCCTTTTTACTTTATCCTTTTAAATGCCAAGATTAAACAACAATAAGTAACTTTTATGACATAAGCATAATCAGCTTAAACTTACAGTAATGGTGTTTTTGTGAGTCACTGCTTATTGATTTCTCAGTTCCAGATTCACACCACATTGTTCTGTGCTAGATAATGATTTCTGATATGAAATTTATGAGCAAGAATCTCAATAAAGTTAAATGTGCTTGAGTGTTTTCGTGTGTTTATTATTTTACTGTATGGATTATTAATAATAAGGTATTTTCCCTGTATATATGTATATATACTCTGTATACAGTATTTAGCCTGAATATTTCCTTTACATGTATGACCTCTGGTACACTAGATGTTAGTTAAAGCCTGATCTCTTAGCAGCAGGACATAACCCTGTACTGGGACGCGACCCCTCACTGAGGTATTCTTACTGGTTTCTGTTGTTTTTTGTGTGTATTTTCTTCTCACATACGTTTTTTATATGTATTGTTTACCATGTAACTCTTCTTATTTCAATGTTATGCATTTTACCAGAGTATAAATACTTGGCTGAAATAATATGAGTGTCAGTTCACCCGAGTGTTTTATACATATTTATTTTATTTTGTATTTTTTTTTCACTTGACTATGTAATTTTTCACCTGAGTATTTGCTGAGGATGTAATTTTTTCCTTTTCACCTAGGTATTTTTGAAAGAATGTATTGTTTCACCTAAGTATTTTCTAAGTACAGTATATACATTTTCACTTGCGAATTTACTTTAAAGTATGTAATTGTTACTCGAACATTTTGTAAGTATGCATCATTTCACCCGAGTATTTTTAAATTATGTACTGTTTCATCTGAGTATTTTCTAAGTATATATATATATATATATATATATATATATATATATATATATATATATATATATATATATCACTTTGACTGAGTATGTTGTCTATGGCACTGGTATAGATGTGGCACATGTGGATAATTTAATGAGAGTTTCCCATTTTTCCTAACTATTATCATATTAATAATAAAATTAATAATAAACATACTGTCATGTCTATTAGCCATGATTTTAATTGTATCAATGGTGGGAAACAAACCTAAACGCACGAGTTATCTAATATGAAGCAGTGGGTTAAAAGTGTTTTTATTCTGTTTTTTTCTACTCAATTTGTAAGAAAATATAAACTTTCTCCGACCTCCAACTTATGACAATCTTTCAAACAAATACTAACAAGTCCAAAAAAGCATGGTTGCAACATTAAAGTCTATTTAAAAAAAAAAAAAAAAAAAATTTGCTCAACATCTAATTTTTTGAAAAATACACATTTTTCATGTTGGAAATTAATAAAATTATGTTTAGACTCAAAAAACAAACAAGAAAAAAACATTAGAGATATGATAAAAGTGGGGTAAACAATGGTTGAGGATGAGTACTGAGGACGAACCTGGTGGAGATGTTTTTGGTTGAAGAATGGTGGTTGGAAGAGTGCTTGGAAACCAATAAAATATAGAAAAATATAAAAAATATATTATTTAATCAGGATGAGGGATGCAGTGATTACAACTGTTGGAGACTTTAAGTAATAATATATACATATATAATAAAGCTTGAATTTATTTCATTCTCCTGTGTTGTTTATTGATATTTATCTCTAAGCTAAACAAAAAGTTATTATTATTATTATTATTATTATTATTATTAACTCCCTGTGTGCCATGATGTTATAATTCAATACAATATGTTCTTGTTAAATTGTACTTGCTCTCTCTCTTAGTGCACT
This sequence comes from Clarias gariepinus, assembly GCF_024256425.1. Taxonomy (NCBI): domain Eukaryota; kingdom Metazoa; phylum Chordata; class Actinopteri; order Siluriformes; family Clariidae; genus Clarias; species Clarias gariepinus. The sequence continues at coordinate 2,050,859 of NC_071103.1, read as the reverse complement.
AATGATACTCCACTGTGGGAAATTATTGGCTCATATCCATTTCAGCCTTATGCTTTTGATTCCATAACCGGCGTTTAATTTCCGAAAGCGATTTCCATCCGAGTGCACCGCAGATGTTCATCTCTCTGCATAGCTAATAATAATTTGAATCATGAGCTAAAGCGCGTGTGGCGTCGAAAGCCGAGTCTGAGAACCTCTACGCGCTCCAAGCAGCAGATGTAGCGCGCGATAAAGGAGGGCGTTAAAGCAACAGTCTTGCTCTGAACTCTCCTCCACCTCGTCTGGTCGTCGCAGACGGAGGGAACGAGATCTGAAGGGTGCTTGATGGATTTGACGAGGCTGCTGGAAATGGGCCCACAGACGGCCCGCACCTCGTCCCCAGCGGATCCGCTGTGTTTCAACTCGATGTCTGTGTTTCGTTGGTAAATCTGAACTTTCCCAGAACTTCTTGAGGTGACGGAAAGTCTAAGTTCGAACCGTCTTTCATCGCCACATGCTGTTAGAAGTCATTCTGTGGCATCTATCCTCATCAAGCGTCTATTGTAAAGAAGAAAAGAAACAACAACATGGAAGATCCCTACGTCTGCTACGTACATTCAATACCTTGAGCTGAACTCGAGTTGGCTTTGAGACTCATTAGTCTCCCACTGAGCAGACAAGGAGGGGGGGGGGGGGATGAGGGTTAAAATGGCCTCACTTTTACATTAACACTAATGAGACTTTCTATGGTCCCTTACATCAAAGGCAAGAAATAATAAGAGATGAAATGCTAAGAAAACTTTTTCATTTCTCTTAGAGAAAGATACAAAGCAAGAAAGCAACACATTGTAGTGTGAACCCTTATAAACCAGTAACAGGGTGTTGGGAGGCCAAGGCTTAGTGAAACAAGCGGGGAGTGAAGGCTAGCCCGTGTAGTCTGAGTGTAAACCTACCTACCCAAACACTATTACAGACCGAGTTACACCCCTTAATGGAGACGGTGTTCCGTGATGGCAGTGTCCTCTTTCAGCCTTGACACACAGCACACACTGTTCAGGAACGGTGTGGGGAACAAGCCAAAGAGTTCGAGGTGCTGACTCGGCCTCCAGATTCTCCAGATCTCAGTCCGATCGAGCGTCTGTAGAATGTGCTGGAGAAACAAGTCTGATCCACTTACAGGACTTAAAGGATCTGCTGCTGACGTCTTGGTGCCAGATACCACATACACCTTCAGGGATCTCATGGAGTCTGGGGTTCCTGAAGGGTTGACTGGATGATTAACCCTTTTCTTTGGGAAACACATGATGAAAGTCTTTTCCCACTTTTCGTTCTTTCCTAATGCAGTGTTTGATTAAGACTTTGTAGCTAGTTGTCTACCTACAGTAGGTGTTTAAATTTGTGTCGACTATCTAGTCAACTTGCGAAGGGTCTGACTGCGCATGATGAGCCAGAACCTCCCGATGTTAGCTCTCAGCATTCGCGTTGTAGTCGGTGGCTGTGCCAGCCGTAACCCTCACTCGAGGATGTTTATTTAACCTCCATATCTGTGAATGAAGACATGTTTTTTGAGGAGAACATCTTTTATAAAGACACAAAGACACACACACACACACACACACTTACTTCCTGGAGCGGAGGGCAGCAGCTTCCCGCTAGGCGTGTGTTATTAATCCAGCACATTATTTATGCAGAGATTGTGCCGCCGCCGCCGCCGCCTGGTTCAGCTCATGAAATGGTAATGTTAATATATTCATAAAGAAATTGTTCAGGTCTAATCTGAGACTCAGACACTTATCGCCGAGTGCCACTTGATTCCCATGTGCGCTCGTGTTACCCGAGCGCCTCGCTAATATGAAGCTGCTACGTCTCACCGCTCGACTCTCTCACGGGAGACGTATTTACTGTACGTCTGGCTGTCTGGAGCCTCTGAGCTGCGAAAGTGCGATTTCCTGCGAGTCTCGCTCATCAACAAAAACAATCAAAAATCAGAAATTAAAACAAACAAACAAATAAATAAAACATGGAACCATTCGGTCATAAAAAATCATAATATTCTATCGTAGAAAATAATATTTGCGTATAATATTTATGTTAAATAGTTTATTAAAAAAAATAATATTAAAAATATTAATTATTTGGATTTTTTTTACAGATTAATGATGTTGCTTGTATTTTCTAAGCTGAGAAAAATAAAAAAAATTGTATGTAAATTAAATAGTAAAATTACTTTGTTTATTTTCATGAACAAAATTATTCTTATATTACACTTATTATTATTTATTTACTCCCTCACTCTCTACACCGCTTTATCCTGTATTGAGGGTCGAGCGGGGACTGGAGCCTATCCCAGGAGACTTAGGGCACGATGGCAGGGTACACCCTGGACAGGGTGCCAATCTATCACAGAGCATACACACACACACACACACACACACACACACTCATCCACATGGTATGGGTAATTTGGAAACACCAATTGGACTAATCTGCATGTCTTTGGACTGAGAGGAAACCAGAGTACCCTGAGGAAACCCACAAAGCACAGGGTGAACATGCAAACTCAGACCAGAGGCGGAACTCAACCCCTTAACCCTGGAGGTGCGAGGCCACAGTCCTAACCACTACACCATCATATTATATTATATTATATTATATTATATTATATTATATTATATTATATTATATTATATTATATTATATTATATTATATTATATTATATTATACAGTGGAAAGAAAAAGTATGTTAAAATTTGCCATAAAATGTAATCTGATCTTCATCTAAGTCAAGATTACTGACACATATACATGTGCCTAAAATAGTAACACACAAAAAAAATTACTCAAATTTAAACCATAAAAGCCTCATATTGCTAGTGGAAGAATCCTTGAGTTAATGACCTCAAAAAAGCTAACTGGAGTCAGGTGTTACAGCAAACCTGGAGTATTGTTAAAAGAATGAGTTGGAGGTGTGGACTAGAGCTGCTTTGACTACGATCAAGAATAGCTGATTTACATAAAACTGGAAAGAGTTACAAAGTGATTACAAAAGAATTAAGAAGACTTCAGAAATTCACCAGTCTACAGTCACGCAAACGGAGACACTTTGGGACTGTGGCTGCTCTACCAAAAAGTTAAAATGCCCAGTCAAATTGACCTGAAGAGCACATCGAAGACACATCAATAAGGTGAAGAAATAACCCAGAAGGCATCATGGGAACTGGCTAACATCTGTGTTCATGAGTCTACAGGATGTAAAACACTGAACAAGCAGTGTGTCCATGGCAGATAATCATGAAAACATCATCCCAACCTAAAGTATGGTGGAGGAGACATCATGATTTGGGCCTGCATTACTGCATCAGGGCGTGGCCAGCTCGCAGGCACAGAGGTGAAGACGAATTTCCAAGAGTTTTAAAAAATTCTTCAGGATAATGTGAGAATGTCTGTATGTCAGCTGAAACTGTGTTCAATAAAGACACAAATTTATTCGTTATTATTTTATATTTGTCAATAATCTTGACTTAGATGAAGATCAGATCACATTTTATGATAAATTAATGCAGAAAACCATGAAATTTTAAAGGTTTACATACTTTTTCTTGCCATTCTATTATATTACATTATAGTATATTATAGTATATTATTTTTTATTAAGCATTTAATACTACAAAAAATCATTTGAACAATTATAAAATAATACAATAATGATCAGCTTATGTTTACATCATATAATACAAAGTCATATGTATATATTTTATTTACTTTTTATTCATATTTTAAAATTCATATTAAATCCCCTGAATTTAAATTTTGCTCTAGAAATCATACAGTATGTACACTAATACCTCGAACTGAGAACTTTCCTAATGAAACATGGTGCATAAATAAACCTTCCCTGAGCACTACAGGTCGAGCGGCCATGCCCCGATTACACACACTCATTGTACACACACTCATGTCTATTAATAAATGGAGTTTCAGCTACAGGGATGTAAGAACCAGTGGCTGCGTCCCAAACCACATGCTTGTGAAATTAATCCAGACGCAGGCGTTGTAGCCTTCAGGTGTGTGGTCAGTACTTAGTGTGCAGCCTGAACTATAAAATCATGCATTTAAGGAAAAATTTTAATACACACTTGTGATAGAGAGAGAGAGAGAGAGTTGGATGTCACTTAAGCAAAGAGATAATCACTTATTTTCCCAGCACGTATAACCTTGGACTTTTCTTAAACAAAAAAAAAAAATTAAATTAAAACAGTTGGCATGAATCCAACAAGACAAGATGCATTGAAAGAGAGAGAGAGAGGGAAAGGGAGAGAGATAGAGAGCATGTGAGAGATAGAGAAAAATACTATTAATAATAAAGCAGACAGATGTTTTCCAGTTCAACTCCAAGCCTTTGCTAGCTGAAAATTACTTTTTTTGACAGTCGCATAGCAACTGGTGAAGCGGAATAAACCCTCGTCATTTGCACAGCCGAGGCAATATGATGAAATAAGCCGACACCCAGGTAAGAGTGTGAGCGCCAGGCTGCGTGTGATTGCATCTCGTCTCTGCGAGTGAGAGATAGCGGCCTTTAGCCAGGCGAAGAAAAAAAAAAAAAAACAAGGAAAGGGTGTCTGAGAATGTATCTGCTCTCTCAAGTTTAAAGAGAAACTTCATACTATTAAGAATGAATTATTCCTAACAGGAAGGTAGAAACTGTCGAGAACTCTTTGTAGGTACACATTAGGGGTCAGTGATGCTTACAGGTCTACTGTAGAAAGCATGCGGGCAGATAATAAGGAGTTGAGATTGCTATGAGGGTCAAGATCTCCTTGCAGCCAGTTGTTAAGGTCTAGGATGCTAGTTTGGACACTACAAGTCCAGGACTCTTTTCAGACACATATCCATACTCCTTGTGGACAAACATTTACGATGTAGGAGGACGATTTATAGGCAAGATATGGGCAATGGGATGGCTTGTAGGTTGACTCAAAATTTGGAAGTAGGAATAAAAATTCTATGCTTCCTTGAGGGAATGTCTCTGTGGAAGCAGTTTCTCTTGGTCTAGGCCTACATGATGGTAGGGTTTCAAGTTGTTTGCCTAATTTTAGGCAAGTTGTCAGGGTCTATACCCACTTAAAGGTAGGTTTCCAGAGTCTGTGCCTCCTTAAAGGTAGGTTTGCATGTTGTTTTTTAACTTTTAGGTAGGTTTTCAGGGTCTATGAGTATATAGAGGCAGGTTTTCAGGCCCTATACCTTCTTGAAAAGAGGGTTTTAGTGTCTACAACCCCTTAAAGTCAAGTTTTCAGGGTCTATCCATCACTGAAAATAAGTTTTCAGGGTCTCAACTACCATAATGGCAGGTTTTCAGGGTCTATGTCTCATTGAAAGCAGGGTTTTAGAGCATACGACTATGAAGAAAGGTTTTTCAGGGTATAAGGATATATCAAAGAAGGCTCTTGAAAAGAGGGGTCTACAACCCTGACCTTAAAGTAAGTTTTTCAGGGTCTGTGCTTTTTTGAAGGCAAATTTTTAGGGTTTGAGAATGCTTACAGACGGTCGTTGTAGTTAGTAAGTGTCTAGGATGCTTGAAAATCCAGGACTTTTTGTCTAGGTAGAAAACACATCTCTTCTGTACAAATATTAAGGGGTCAAAGTCTTCTTGTAGACAACAGTAGTAAAACAAGACCTGGGTTAACCAGATTAAAGCAAAAGCAAAAACGCATTTGGCTCACTATCAATGACTTGATGATGGCTGCAAAGATGCATCTGTCTTGGCCACCAAAGTGCCAGCAAGGCTGCCCTACATTCTTAGGAGGCACTTTTCTGGGGATAAAGGGAATGATTTGATCCAGTACGGGTCAGGGCCTCCTTTCGTGCACACAGGAAAAAAAAAAAAAGTAGCAGAGAGTTATTAAAGTTGGACAGATTTTAAATGTACCTTTCAGGCAGCCTGTAAGGTCTGGGTTCCTTGAAGGCAGGACTATTCTGTGGGTATTTGTAGGAAGACAAGGGACTACTGCTCCTTAGAGAGAGTGAGAGTACTGGCAGGCAGGACTTTGGAGACAGATACTCACGGGCTAGCAATCCTTGTAGGCAGAGTTAAAGGCTTTAAGACTGCTAGGAGGCAGAGTGAATATGTTTCGGATTCTTTATAGACCCACATTAAGATTTTAGGACTTCTTGAAGGAATGTTAAAAGGAATCCAACGGGTTTAGCGGTAGGCTGTTACTGAAGGACTGGGGTTCCTTGTAGGCATATATTAATGGTCTAGGAAGCTTGAAGGAGGAAGACTAGACATCATGGACTTGAAACGGCTTAAAAAGGATCCGGAATACCTCCGAGGCTAGAGGAATGGTCTAAGACTCCCAGGAGTGAAGTGTCAGTTTTACTGCATGGTATTTTGCATAGCTACTGACGTAAAGGTCAAAGGTCAGACACCAAGTGTGCATGACCAGGATGAGGTTATCTATCAGTTTTGTATTTTTTGCATTTTATTGTGGACAGGAAACTAAAAAAAAAAAATGTGGCCAAAACATCAAAAAAGCCTTTTTACATTCACTCGTGTTGCTTTACATCTCTGAGTATTAATAGTTTTTTTTTTCCTCTGAAACACCAGAATGAGAAAATAAAAGTCTCAAGACAGAGAGAAAGAAAAAGACGAGGTGCCTCTTGAGACAGCTGTCGTGTTGTTCTTGCTCAGTGTGTTTTGAGATCCCTTGGGTGTGTGCATGTGTGAAGATGTGACAACAGGACGTTCTCAGTGCGGCTTCCAGCTTCCTGCAGCGTGTATTTATAGCTGCTTCAGTTCTCCATATACTGAGCAGGTCCAGGAAGCCACTCACCAGTGACGCGTATAGACAGACACACACACACACACACACACACACACACTGCTTAAGCTTGACTGAAGCGATAATGTGCAAATCGCACAGGTGTTGACTTTCTCGTGTTTTATGAGGTTAGTGTGTAGGAGGCATGCACCCTTCTCCGTGTTGGATTGCAATGTGTGTCTCTCTGTTTCGTTCCTCTGTAATCAGATACGTATTGTGTGTTTATACAGTTGTTACCTCTTTATATTTGTGGACCTTCATCAGACAATTGAGCGCTGTTTATTGGAAAGACGTCTACCTCCCTGCGGAGATATTTACTGCAGTTGATTTTCAGTTCCTCCATTCAGCTAGAATATACTGCTATAAATTGTCTCGGGAAATGATACTTGATTCTGTCTGCGCCGGACCCTTATCATGATTGCGACAGCACAGAGATGCAAAACAGCAAAAAAAGAAATCCAAACGAATAATGTGACGAGGCTGATCCATGATTGCAGCAGGATTATCTTCATAGTCATTGCTCTCTTCTTGGTTTAAACTTTCCAAGCTAAAGTATATTTATCCAAAAAAAAAAAAAAAAAAAAAACAAGCAAGAGATTTTAGTATAATGTGTAACACAACTTGTAGTAGAATTCTGATCCAAGCCACGAGTTGATCAGGTGAGTGGATGGCTGGTAAACAGCGGTTACTCAAGGGTTTAACCTTTGCTCTTTTAGCATCCTGGGGTTTGAACATGGTTTCCTGTGTAGACGCTACGACAAGAATGTGGGTTGATAAAACTGGGGTAAACGTGCAACAATACTTTCTTTATGAGCAACGCCTGTACTGCTTATCCTGTGCAAGGTCATGAGAGATCTGAAGCCTATTCCAGGGAACAAAGTGGGGTTCACCTTAGATAGGGTGCCAAGCCATAGCAGAGCACAAGCAGACACACTCAATTATAAACCCAATTATACATAATACACTTAGTGCGATTCGGACATAATCAGCCTACAGCCCATGCCTTTAGACTGTGGGAGGAAACCAAAGTACGTGGAGGAACCCCCCCCCCCCCCCCCCCATGCAGGGGAAGACCATGCAAGGGAAGACCATGCAAACACACACACAGAGGCTTGGTGAAGGCTTGGGGTGCAAGGTGTCACCATGCTGTCCCAATTATTTATGTGACCCATGTTTTTCCCAATAAAAAAAAAATGAACCAATAAATGCGGGACAATTGATACAATCATTATCTGTCCCACTGTCCAAGTGGAAGCCCCAGTGTATTTTTGGCCTTTACACAATATGGACAAAAGTATTTGGCCAAACATGCAGTGACATTGTACCCAAATACATACACTTCAGTATGGAGTCGGTCCCCGTTTTGCAGCTCTAACAGCTTCCACCCTTATTGGAAGGCCGTCCACAAGACTATGGAGTGTTTCTGTGGGAAGATCTGGCTCAAAACCTCCATTCCAGTTTATCCCTAAGGTGCTCGAGGTGTTGAGGTCAGGGCTTCTTCCACACCCAACTCATCAAACCATGTCTTTATAGTCCTTTCTTTGTGCACTGGGGCGGAGTCATGTTGGAATAGAAAAGGGCCTTTAACACACTGTTACCACAAAGTTAATAAAAAGCATAGCATTGTCCAAGATGTCTCAGTATGCTAAAGGATTAAGATTACTCTTCACTAGGAATAAAGGGCTGGATTGTAACAACTTTTGTCCATATAGTGTCTAAGTGACAAAACTGAATAAACAGCTAAGTTAATAATGTATAGCAGGCTAGTTTGCTATACGTTATGCTAGTTTGGACAAAGACAGGAAGCTGTTGGTATTCTTGTTGCAGTAGGTGGTGAGATTTTGAACGAGTACTATGTGCGACTCGTAAACGTTATGTAAAATAAAATGTTACCAAGGATATTTTTTTTATTGTTTTTAAATTGCCAGACAAATCCAAAAAATAAAATTTCTTTTTGAGCACCTGGAACCATGATTTGCCCTTCCCTGATTAACGGCCTTAAAAGTAACCCACAAAGGTATTTATGGAATTGGTTTTGCTGATTGTCTTATCATTTTTTTTTTTTTTACTCTAATTTGATTATCGCAGCAGTTCATTTGTGCGCGACTCAGTATGGGAGAACCACAAAGCACACAGGACACAGCAGGACATGCAACAAATTGGCTGCTGCGAAACGCTAGTCGGGCTTCTTTTATTCTAACGGCCTTGACCTCTGAAATCACTCCTCACAAATGAAGTCTTTTTTTTTGTGTGCGCTTATGTGTGTGAGTGTGTGTGTGTGTGTGTGTGTTAAAGGCATAAATAAAGTATTCATGAATTCCATTTGCAGAGCGCGCAGTGCCAGGACTAATTATTTTCACAGAACACTCGCTAATGCGGTTTCATTTCCAAGTCCGAACGACTAGATGGCATTAAATGTTTAATTTTTTTTTTTTTTTTTTACCATTTGCCCAGAACGATAACGAATCAAAGAACCCAACAGTTTTCAGTTCGTATTTTGGAGCAAAATGTTCAGAGTTATTAGCGCCATGCTGGTTTTATTAATGACTTCATTTCAATGTGTTAATGGCTTAGTTCTTGAAAGCACTCAAAACTGGTTTAATACCTGATATGAACCTTTGTGTACAACGTTGAGTTACAAATGAGAATCTGTCAGATTCTTCAGGGTTCTAAATTCTGTCAGACTGCTTGACTTAATCTCTTGGAACTTCACACGAGGATAAACATGGATAAACACAGCAAACTGTAAATTCACAATGAAATTCTGTACAAAAATAAACTTACTCAGCATTTTTATTCTCAAGAAACGAGATTAGATGTATAAACTGATGTTTGTGCTTTAAATATTGACTAAGTTTTCAACCCCAGACTGCATTGAATTCTAGATCGATTCATTCGGGTTGAATCCTGCATTTTTATTGGTTGTCAGTTGTTGATTGGTTATCTTTAACAGCTGCTCTTACAGTAGTTCTGTAACATTATCATTTCTATAGGGCTTATTTAAAATGTAATAGTTGATATGGTTATATTTTCTCTGTATATTTTAAGGAAGGAGTCTCCAGTGTCAGCTGTAACCTTTCTAAGGGATTTTATGCTTTGTGATTTCTCGCTTTCAAAAATGAAAAGCTAGTGTTTTTTTTATCTCCTTTGAATGACAGATTTTTATATAATGTTTAAGAAAGTACGAACAAACTTGTTTCCTCAAACCTAAACATAACAGATGAGTCAAAAGTAATTCACGCATAATGTTTCTTAAATAAACAGTACCAGTCGCTCAGTTTTAACACTGCACTCGTACATCACCGCTCACAGTGCGTAGTCTATATTTTACTCTAGATAGACGTATGTTGTTTAAAACGGCACTTCTCCGCTCAGCGTTTACGGAGTTCGTTGATTCGCATGCTGCATATTTGACACCGGTTTCTGATTAATTAGCCGTGTAGCAGAAACAGCAGTTAGTCCTCAGTAATTGGCGCTCTCGTGCCACTTTCCATGCACACTAATAACCTCCACGTGTTCATAAGTCTGTGAATTCACAGGATATCTCTGAATCTCTCATTAAGGTCCTGAGTAGAGAGCTAAATCAGTCAAACTGCACTTTCCAATTAGTGCTGTTCATGTCTGGTTATGAAACTGGTGTAAAATATGGTGACTTTTGACACAGCCGGTGAAAAGGAAAAACCATATATTTCGCTGATACCAAACGACAGATTTGTTCACTTAAATTAGGATGATTAGCATTTTTTCACCCCCAAATCATAAGATATAATGTCCAAATAAAAGTAACATGCTGGTAAGTTTAGTACGTGATGTCATCCAGGAAACTCCTCAGCTTTGGACCAGTCGTGGTCAAGTCACGCTAGCTAACTCAGCTCGCTAGCTAACTCAGCTCGCTAGCTAACTCAGCTCGCTAGCTAACTCAGCTCGCTAGCTAACTCAGCTCGCTAGCTAACTCCCCTGATGTAATAAATGATTCATTGGTTGCCACGGTAACATTGTATTCGGACACATTTTAGCTATAAAAGTAAACAAGTAAAGTAGTGACTGAGCTTCTAGCTATTCAGCTTTCTTAATTTGCATGTTGTTGTTGGTCTTTCGGCAGCTCCCATCCAGAGGTCGCCACCCCAGACCATCCAATCTGCACAAAAACTTGGCACAGGAAGCCCTTCTTCATGCACTTCTCCCATTTTATCTGAGCTTGGGACCGGCACTGCATCCAGCGGCTGGGGTTTGGGCATTGGGTAGAAATCGAACCCTGACCCTCGAACCCCTCGAACCCTAGAGTCATACAAGATGTAGAGATGATTCTGGGGCATTTAGGGCATTTTTTTGAATATTACATGCCATATTAATTAAATACATTTTATAAATTGTTATCACGGTTTGAAACAACACTATCAGGAATAATTCAAGGCTTAAGAAGCAAAACAGGAATTCCTGTAAATGGTTACAAAAGGAGAATTTCTAAACATGACGTCCTGAAAACACCACTTAGACCTGATGTGAATCGAATTAAGCAGAGCCATTAAACCGGACTTTCTTTCTTTTTTCCATTAATTGGATTGTGGTGCTTTTTCAATGTTTAATGGGACAATTAACAATTTACACGTGCTAATGTGGCAATGATGCAATAGCCCTCACATGTCAGAGTGGAGAAACAATGAAGTGGTTCTCAGACCGTAAGAAAATGTCCTTTCTAACAACGCTCCATCTCTCCGCAATGTGTTTCAATATCTATTCATGAATATGTTAAAACTTACAATTTCAAGAAAAAAGTTTTTTTTTTTTTTCAGTCAAAATCTTTGAGGGCTTATTGGATGTACAAGGGTTCTCCTCTCCAATCTCCTAATAGATCGTTCTTTAAGGGTATTAAAGAACACATTACAGTACATAATTAAAGATTCATAGCATCCAAAAAGGGTTTCTTTGGGAGTTCCTTGGGTAATTAAATGTTCTTTAAAGATTTCTTGTTTAATTAAGCATTCTTAACTTCCATAAGAAAGTTCTTTAAAGGTTCCCTGTGTAATTAAGGGTTCTTAACTGCCATAAAAGTGTTCTTTGAATGTTTGTTTAGTTTAGTAGTTAAGGGTTGTTAACTTCATCAAAAGTGTTCTTTAAAGGTTACTTGGCTAATTAAAGGTTTTTGACTTCCATAAAAAGCATCTTTAAAGATTCTTAACTTCAATTAAACGATCATTTAAAGGTTTTCTGTATAATTAAAGGTTCTTATCTTTCATTAGAAGGTTCTTTAAAGGTTCCTTGTTTAATTAAGGGTTCTGTTTGAGAGTTTCTGGGTTTTTAAGGGTTCCTAACGCACATAAAAGTGTTCTTTGAATGTTTAACGGTTAATTAAATGTTATTGAATTACTTATATAAAAAAAGCTTCTTGAATGTTCCTTAGATAATTAATTTTTGGCTTTTACAAAAATATTTATTGGGTACATAAACATTCATTCACGGTTTCTTGGGAAATAAAATCGTTTCACTTCTATACATGAAAGTGTTTAGAGTTCCGAGGCAATTAAGTGTTCTTGAATTTAATTAATTGTTCTTGCAGGGTTCTTTAGGTGTTCTTTGGCTAATCAAACGTTCTAAGCTTTATCAAAAGTAATTTTCCGTGCATACTGCCAGGATTCTTTAGCCACGTTTTACTTCTCCATGTACTTAGTAATATTATTGAATAACTACCACCGTGTTTAAATATAATTAACATGTATTAATTTCATGCACATTTGATTGAATATTAAATGCTTGTTAAAATAATTTTTAAATGATGTTTTAACTCAATTTTAATGTTAGAAAAAAACAAGTTAACGATGGAGTAAATCTTGTGCTTTTGGAAAAGAGTGACGTCGCTGTGTGTCATGACCTCCACACTATGTGCACCTGACACCTGGTGCTCACACACGCGCCATCAAAAACATCAAAAGCCTCGCAGAACCCTTCAGATCCGTCGCCTGGATCTCTCCACATTTCATCTCTGACATGACGGAGAGATGTGAGAGCGTTACGGCGCTCGCAGGAGTCGAGCGTCTTTACACCCTGGAGGGCGTTCCTCCCCCGGCTGAGCAGCGAACACTCCACTGTCTTCAGAGAGAAAGGGGAAAATCACCGCGAGGAAGCTTCAGGCTGCTGGAGATCTAAAATCTAACCAGAAACACTGCGTGCCAAAGATTTCTGTTCTGCTAGTTGACATGTACTTCAGGATGAATAATATAAAAAAAAATCCTTAACAAATAAATAGCTGTAAGGATTAGCAGCCCACTGTGGTGTAGGAGGAAGAAACACTCTAGGGACAAGTTGGTGAAGGAAAATAATCAACTCCAGGGAGGCAACAGTGACACAGGGGTTCATATTGTGCCTTTTTTTTAATCTAACACCTAATAGAAATAAATAAATGAGTGTATCAATCAATTAGCAAAGCGAGAGTTAGCTTAGCATCTACGTCACCCTCCAAATGTTGGGATTTTTTTTTACCCCCCCAATGTAGGTTATTAACTGTTAGACTAAATTTAGGCTCAAGATCAAAAAAAAAGGCAGTTTGAACTAGTTGACATAACCCTGCCTCTTTCTATGCCCCGCCCCCCGACATCTTAGGCAGTGAAGCAGATCTGCTCGCACACCTTCAAACCTAAATTTGTAAATAATTCCCCTTCTTTGTTGCAAATTAATTATAAATTCTGTAGATGGGCTCAGTTCAGAATAATAATCCACCTCATTTGAGGCCACGCCTCCTTAAGTTTAAAGACATTGTTGAATTTTAATTCCTCTCTAATCTTGAATTGGAAGAAAAAAAAGATTTTTTCATGTTAATTATTGACAAAATTTCAGTAGGTACAGTACTGCCACTTTGTATAACTCCAATATTTACAAAAAATGTTTGTGGATGGGGCAAGTTTGGGAAAACTCCACCCACTTTCAGGCCACTTAAAGTTTGAAATAATTGTTGTGAATTATGCTGGATGTATTTTTATGAAAATGGAACTGTGTGTAGGCGGAGCCAGGTTTAAATAACCCCACCCCTCCTAGGTACCGGCTCAATTTAAAAATAAAAATAGAATTCTAGTACAATTTTAAGAGTTTTACGGATATATAATCCCACTCTAAACTTTAATGGAAGTTGATGCAAGCGTAATTGAGCTAGCTAGCTAGCTGTGCTGATACAGTATTACTTTCTCTGGCAGTTCTCTATTAGGACGTACAGCAACATATAAAAATAACGCAGATTATTGTGAAAAGAAAGGAGCGTGTTCATGATGGCAGGATGACATTTTGACTTTTATATACAAATTATTATCTATCATGCATATTCTTAGCTCGTACGCCATGCTAGCTGGTTCTGGATCCACTTTTATGCAATGTTTATTTTTTCATAATAATTTCCATCCCCATCTAGGAGTAATCTCTTGGGAACGCTGAAGAAGAGAAGGAATATGGAATGGATGAGAGAGAGAGAGAGAGAGAGAGAGAGAGAGAAAGAGAGCAAAGGACGATAACAATCCGGCGCTCGGCGTAAAGATCAGAGCGACGGCTCGGCCGGTGTTCAGTGTCACTTCACATCACTTGTCACAGTTGATGTCTCGGAGGAAAGATAAACGAGAGAAAGCATCTCTCTCTCTCTTTCTCTCTAACTTTCTTTAAATGCCAGTAAAGACCAAGAGCTTTACATGAGCAAGGAAATGCCAATCCTGGTGAAGGAGGTCAGGTGGGTTTTCACCTCGTTTGGGGAGAATGAATTCAGACGTGTAGAAACGATCTACTCCCTGAGGAGCAAACGCTTAGTCCGCACCAGGCTGTGTGGAAAAGGTAAGCGTGAGCTGAGACGCGGGTTTAACGTTCGACTTTAATCACAGCTTCCACTCTACACTCGTTACAATTACGACACTTGTCTTTTCTAATCCCTTAGAACTTTAACAAACAAACAGTTTAACAACTGAAGTAGCAGATTCTGGAATCCCAGTAAGCAGCTAGAAAACTGCCTGTGTAAACAGTTACCTGGAAAAAATATTTTGTTATCATATAAACTGTTTAAAGAAATGGTGTAAAAGCACGTGGAAAGATTAGGCCACGCCTCTTAACTCCTACGAGATTCTGCTTGCGGTTTAGGCGACGCAAGTGTAGCCTACAAATTTAGCGCACATTGCTTATTTGGTGGCTCTAACAGGCTCCAAACTTGTAATGACTTTAGCCTAATAACATGAATGATAAAGACGTGAACTTATGATGCTGAATATGTCCCGGCTGTTTGTCATTATAGCGCGTTTTTTAAAATAAACTTTACTTTCTTAAAGGAAAAAGTCCACAACAGAAATCAGAAACACAGCAAAATTATTCTTTCTTACTTAGCGAAATCCGTCAAGTGTCCTTGTGTAGAAATCCTGAGCAAAGCAGCTCAGAGCGCCTCACGTCCTAGCAGTGTTAGCTAACCTTGTTTTTATAAATGCCTGTAGTTATTATAATTAAGATCAATTATTTTGTTGCGTTTATTATTACTATTACAGTAATCTGCAGGACTTTAGCGCTAAACTCAGATTTACGTACCCTACACATTTCTCACAATGCTCTTCCGACTGAGAGGTCAGTATACGAAGCATGAGGAGGACGATGCCATCTTGTTCCGGTAAATCGTCAGGATTAATGTTCTTGAAAGCTTATGTGAGCCACGCTGCACAGATTACGCCTGAGCCTATAGAGCTTGTGACCCGCCGATGGTCGGTTTCGGGCTTTCTTTGCGTTTAGTGATTGTAGACGGTCACTCGTGCATCTTAAATTCCACAAAATCTCATTTAGACTCGAAATTCAATTTGGAAATGGTACAAGCTCGGTGCATTACACATCTGCGGGTGCACGCCTCACATTTATGTTCATTTACTCTGTAAAGACGGCGGAAATGTGTAAGCTAGCGCATGCATTATGTGATGCACGGCCTGCTGAGTTGAATTAAACTACGCAATAAAACAGAAATGTACATCTACCGATCAGCCGTAACATCAAACCCACTGACAGACTGACGTGAATAACACTGATTATCTGATTACAGGGACATCTGTCGGAGCGGGCGATATCAGGCAGCAACTGAACAACCAGTTCTTCAAGTTAATATAACAGCTAAGTGGAAAGACGTGAGTGACTTCATTGTGATGAAATTGTGATGTCTAAATGACTGAGTCAGAGAATCTCCAATACAGAATGGAATATCAAGTCAATAATTAAATAGAGTCAAAAGGTTAAATTACAGAAAAAGTGTAAAACCTAAAGTCAAAAGTATAAACACAAATCAAATGTGGAGTAAAAACCTCTGATCAAGTCAAAGGCCAAGTAAACCATTAAGTTCAAAGTTGTAAATTAAAATCAAGTAAAGATTTGAATTTAAAAATGAGTCAAAAAGGTCAAGGTGAAAGAAAATAAGTTGTCAAAAATAAAAATCATTAAGTCAAAAGTAGAGATAATAAAGGGTCAAAAATTGCCTCTCAGGGAGTTTTTCCTTGCCACTGTCGCCGTCACCCTTGGCTTGCTCATCAGAGACATTTCATTCATCATTCATTTATTAATTTATCTCATTATTATCTAGACACATTTTTCTCACACAAACACTTTAAAATTTTTCTTTTTTAAAAAAATGTAAAAAAATTTTTCATTTTTGTGAAGCTGCTTTGAGACAATGACCATTGTTAAAAGCGCTACATAAATAAAATTGAATTGAATTGAAAAAAATAAAGTTGGGTCAAGTCTAATGTCATAAAGTTGAGTAAATAAAGTCAATAAAAAAAAAAGTCAAAAGTCGGGGAAAAAAAAGTTATATGAAGATTTAGGGCTAAAGTCCGAGTTGAGGCAAAATTCAAATAATAATAATAAAAAATGCATCAAAATCAAGTCAAAAGTCCAAAATAAAAATATATTAAAAAGTCAAATAAAAAATTGAGTCAAAAATCAAAATTATTATAATTTTTTTACAATAAATGTAAAAAATAAAACCAAAACAGGAGTCAAAAATAGAGCCTAAAAAAGAAAAAAAAATAGCATTACAGTAGACTATAAAACAGAACTCTCTGTAGGCCGATCAGCCGTAACATCAAACCCACTGACAGACTGAGGTGAGTAACACTGATTATCTGATTACAGGGGCGTCATTCAGGGGGCGGGCGATATCAGGCAGCAAGTGAACAACCTGTTCCTGAAGTTGATATAACAACAGCTAAGTGGAAATATGTGAGTAATTTTAGCAAGAATTAAATTGTAATCTCTAGACGACTGGGTTAGAGAATCTCCAGGTCTGGTGGGATGTTTCCGGTCTGCAGTGGTCAGAACTGACCAAAAGTGTTTCAGGAAAGGAAAACCAGTGACCTAGAGACAGGGCCATGGGGAGTGAAGGCTAGCCCATGTAGTCCCATCTGAATACAAGAACTTTTGTAAACCTGGACCACGGAGCAATGGAGGAAGGTCACCTGGTCAGGTAAATTCTGTTTACCAGTGGACTCTTTCAGCCCTGACTCACTGTTCGGGAACAGATTGAGGAACATGAAAAAGAATTTGAGGTGTTGATTTCGCCTCCAAATTCTCCAGATCTCAATCCGATTGAGCGTCTGTAGGACGTGCTGGAGAAACAAGTCTGATTCATGGAGGCCCGATCTCACAACTTACTGTACAGGACTGCTGCTGATGGCTCTGTGTCAGATACACACCATCAGAACTCTAGAGGTGACTGTTTTTAATTGTTTTTAATGGGCGAAGTGATTAATTTCGTAAATATCTATCTGCTTGTTTTGCTACATTAAGTTTTCAAAGCAGGTCGCATGGATTCGGAAAGCAGTAAGGGATTAAACTCAGAAATTAGTTACTTTCTGGAAATAAAAATCCTGCACGCGCCTCTCGCGGGATCTGAGACTGGACCGCAGGGGACGTGAACTCGTTTCAGGCTTGTGACGAGAGAAGGTGAGCAGTCGCGCACGCCCACGCTTTCACGCAGGGGAACGGAGACGCTACACGCCGGGTAATGCGACATGATGGAATCCTCCTCCTCCTGCTCGCTGTGGAGAGGTCTCAGGATGAACTCCCGGCCCCGCTGGCGATCATTAGGCATTCCCTTTTAACAAAAGATGCAGACATGTGAGGCGTTCCTCTCGATGTTTGTGAATTATTCAAAGAAAATTCACAAATCTGAAACTCAGAAGCCTGAAATTTGGGAAAATAATGTATCGGATGCAGGACGTGGATAAATAAAACAGCAGTCTGCCAATGTAAGGGGATTAGATGCGGAGCAACGATAATTTGTCATCTCTGAAACCTATGAAATCCCAGGAAATTCATAGTAAGTGTTTACCGCATGCTGAGTGACTTTCTATCACTTTCTATTATTTGTTTCCTTTTTCAAAAACTTCTTGTATCCTTTATTCCCGCTTTCAAGCTTCCAGGTTCCAAGGTGAGTTCAGCCTCACCGCAGCACAAAGCGGCGGATCCACGAGGATTCCTGGAGAAAATATAAAGAAGTTACTGCAGGCACAGAGAGAAGAAAACACCAGCATGTATCAGGAGATGTGAAGACAAGGCCGGGTTTCAGTAGCAGAGGGCGGCTTTAACAAAGCTGCCAAAAACACAGCGCAGTCTCCAGGCAATCAAAACCGCTGCTGATTAAATATCAGTGCATAACACTGACGATGATGAAGTTTTAGAAGGAAAAGCCTATAAACAATCAGGGACTGTGCGGCCTGGGTCTGTCTGCTGCGCGTACAAGAAGGGAAATATAAACCCTCAAACTTACTAAACAAAAAAGGTTAAACCTGACACTAGGTACACACACACGCACACACACACACAAAACCAAATATGTTTGGATTGCAACTATTTAAAAAAATCAAGTAAAAAATCAAGTAGAGTCAAAAGTTTTAAATAATAAAAGTCATGAGTCAATCAAATCTAATCAAATCAAAGCCCAAGTCAAACATCGAGTTCTCCAAAAATAAATCAAAGTAAAAAGTAGAGATAAGAAAAAATGTTGAGGCAAGTCTAATGTCAATTAAAAAAGGTTTGTAAAGAGCCAGGGTTAAAGTCTAAGTCGAGTCAAAATGATAGTTAAAAAGGCATTTAAACCAAGTAAAAGTCCAAAATAAACGTAGCATTAAAAGTCAAAAGTCAAACAGAATAAAATTTTTTTAGTTAAAAATAAAACCAAAACAGGAGTCCTAATAAAGTAATAAAAAAAAGTCAGCAGTCTAACGTCAGAGTCAAGTTGGAATTCGATTTAAAAAGTCAAATCAGAAAAACTTTCACTAAATCATGATTAAAGTCAAAACCCAAAAAAGTTGAGTTGAAGTTTTTTTTTAATCCAAATTAAGCATAAAGTCAAAAGTCAACCTAAAACTTTAAGATTTATGTTTGTTTTTGAATTATTTGTAAAATTAAATTGTTATTTTGAATGTTTAAAATATAAGTGTTTGTTGAATTATTAGTAAAATTCAAAATTCTGTGGATCAGATCGGTGAAGAAGTTTCTTAAAGAGAAAACTGTAGCGATTCCGAACAATAAATCAGTTCACCACATGCTGGATAAATAAATCTAAATAGTCGAACAGTAATAAAAATGTTAGCGGTAAAATGTATCCATGTGAACGAAGGTACAAAAGTTTCATCATCTTCGAATGTAATTTATTTCATCCAGTGTGTGTGTGTGTGTGTGTGTGTGTGTGTGTGTGTATTCTATATGTGTTGTGCTGTTTACTTTATATTCTAAAACACGGCTAGGTTAGCTTCCCTCGCGGGACCATAAAGCAGAGCAAACATTCTTCATCCTGCTCCGTTTGAGATGTAAAGTGCAGAGACGCCCGGCACCATCGAACACACAAACAAATAACAACAATAATAATAAAAAAAAAAGCTTTCCTGGAAAAGAAGAAGAAGAAAAAACAAATGCTCTCTGTTGCGATAAGCTGTGATGAAACACAGTTCAAGGCGAGAATGTGTATTGGTCTATAAGTAATTGGACGCAGCGAGGGTCATAAATAAAGCCAGGGGATGAACCGCGCTCACGCTGGCTCGTAAATGTTATTAATCAGGTGACTCGGTGGAGAAATGAAGCCAAACCCACCAAAGTCAGATCAGTGTTAGCATCAAACGGCAGGCGGCTCAGAAACCCTGCTGAAGCGCACAAGCTAGAGCTAGCCGGAGTTAGCGTATCCTCCGGTGGGACGTTTCTTTGAGCTGAGGTGTAAATTTTTGATATTTCTCCCCTCGAGTCAAACAAATTACAGCAGATTCGCACAGAGCGAGCGTGCTCTCTGTCAGACCTTAGAGATCAATACATTCATTATTTAGCAGCGCTCTCTCTCTCTCTCTCTCTCTCTCACTCACACACACACACACACACATTAAACACATCTGTTTTCACACAGCAAAATCTGATTAACAATTTAACGTTTCTGATTTTAATTTAATATTACAGTAAAACTAGGAGGGGGAAAAAGAATCTAGAAAATGGCTCCTAATGTACATCCAGTGACAATTCATCAGGTCATCTGTAATCCTAGAGTAAGGCATGCCTGAAAAATGTGAAATGTAGTTTCTTTCTAAAAACAACAACAAAATACTTGTTAGCAATGTCTACATTCCTTTTGGGGGGGGGGGGGGGGTGGTAACGTCTCTTTGGGACTCGTAGGTGGGCTGTGCCTCTTCATAAGGGATCATAGAGTCTCAAGGAGACAACTACTAACCAGAGAGGGTGAAGAATGTCACATGCTCCCACTGAGAGACGCGAGATCCCAACCGAGTGCATCTTTCTGAACTGCTGCTCAATACAACATTGTGGAATGACGTAACATGTCATCATCGTCTATACCACTTAATCCTGTATACGGAGTCACGGGGGGCCTGGAGCCTATCCCAGGAAACAAGGTGGAGTACAACCTGGACAGAGTGCCAATACACATACACACACACTCATTCACACACAATTTGGAAATGCCAATTAGCCCAACCTGCATGACTTTGGACTGGGAGGAAACCGGAGTACTCGGAGAAAACCCATCAAGCACGGTGAAAACATGTTAATTCCATGCACAGAGACGGGAATAGAACCGGGCCAGGAATCGAACCCGGACCCTGGACGTGTAAGACGAAAGCGCTAACCACCAAGTCACCCTGCCGCCATTTAGTAATAATTGAACTTAGCAAACTGTTGTATTAGTCAAACTCCAAGTAAGGCTGAGCCTGATTCATTAAGCGGTCACATGGACAGTTTGTTAAACGGCATGACAGTTTGTTCTTAAGGGTCAATCAAAGATTTGCTATAAGAAAGAGAGAGACCCACAGTAAATTGACTGGCAGAAAGGTCATTTTCTGGGGTCGGCAATCAGTGCTGTTGAAAATGTCACTGAAATGAGACGGACAGTTTCTATTCAGTGGCACGAAGCGAAGGCGCAGGCCGCTCGTCGCCTTGAAGTCAAATTTAATTGCCGAAGTCCCACAAGTAAATAAAAGGGTGACATTTCATGCCTTGTCCGGGTCCCGAATGCTAAATCAGTCGCTGGCCTCAAATGTCAAGGTGGAATAATTTAAACTGCTATTCCAGACTTAAAGTTTCCCTTTTGGCCCGAGAAAATCACAAAGGTCAGAGCGTGCGTTTGACTCCGCTCGTGTCGCCGGCTCATGGTGCAAATCGAGCGATCACTAATCAGGAGTCCTGAGGAACTCGTTGAAACACATAAATGATGACTTAAACAGCTGTACACGAGCAAATGAGCGTCGCCGAGCACCGAGGATCAGAAGCAGGACGCGCTCGACCGCCTTCGGGGAGATACGCCTCTCTGATTAGCGGAACATGCTCATGACACAATCGTCACACAGAACACGCTAGCTAGCATTACGATCTCATTCTCAGTGTTAATACACGTCATTTATGTCTGGGAGAAAGACAAAATAATTTGTGAATGAATGATAAGTTTATTTGAAGCTAGTTCGGGTTCTGGCTTTATTTGTGCAGTACACGGAATGTCAAAAAAAAAAAAAAAGGAAAAAAAAAGTTTAAAAATAAACTAAGTATGATTGAGTAGGGTAAAATACAGTGAAGAAATTATACAATTTTATAAAATAAATTGGAAAAAAAGTCAAATGAAGGTTGGTTAAATATATACTTGTACATAGTGTAAATTTTATAGCCAAAAGTTTATATATTTTCTATATTTGTATATTATTATATTCCTAGTTCATATTTTATATTCTTTATTTAAATATATCCTTTTTTTAGATACTCTTTTCCCTGTTTTTATTATATTTTTATTACATATTCTTAATTTAAATATTTTCTTTTTAAAAAAATTTAGGTGCTGGATGCTTAAATAAGCATTTCACTTTATATTATATTGTTTATGACTGGATGTGACAAAAAGTTTACTTTTTGAATTTGAATTAAGTTTAAACTTAAAACAAAGTTAAAAAATGTGACAGAAAAATTTCAAATCAAATTCAAATTTTATTTGTCACATACACAGTCATACACAGTACGATTAAGTGCTTAGCAACTGCTCATGACCTAAAATAGAAGACTAATATGAGAATTAAAATATAGGGTAAATAAAACTAGAAAAGAATAAAATTAAATCAAAAATAAAAATAAAGTTAAAAAAATAAATAAATAACTGTACGATAAAAATACACAATATTTTATATACAATACACAAAAAAGACTGTAAAATTATATTAAGTTAAATGTAAAGGGGAGTTAAGGTAAACTTTATTACTTTAAGTTAAAATAAAATAAAAGTGAGCAAAAGGGTATTTAAAAAATGTATAAAAAGCAATAACACTAATAGTCATGTGATGACTTTAATGAAACTTGAAATTTCAAAAATTCCTTGATCAAGAAAAAAGGAAAAGTTATGTCGTGCTGAAGTAGAGCTCATTTCCAGCGTTTGTTCAGAATTAACATCTCGTTATAGAGCGGGTGTGAAGAAACACTCAAACGTTCGCTAAATTAGCCTCACTAGCTCTCCGTTACCTTACTCCACTTGTGCGCGCGATTAACAAACGCACCCTTAATGCACTTTGATTGCCGAGTGATTGTGTGCTTTGGGGGATAATTAGGCAGGAGACATCCGCCTCGGGGACGGCTGGACTAAAGCGGGACGCGGTGTTAGCGCGGGTCAGCGGCGCTCGGCTTCGCTCGATGGGATAATTATTTACGCCTGGCTTCGTTTGAGGCTGCTGATTGCGGAGACGCTGTAGATTCAGCAAACGAGTTGAAAACTAGTTAATTGGGGATAACAATCTTTTACAGTAGGCGAGAGAGAGAGAGATTATGGAGAGCATAATGCACATGATAACACTAACATTTCTTGATACGATCTCAATGCACAGCGGTTAGAATGGCGTTCTGATCTATCTTAACGCGAGGAATAAAAACAGCATGTTGTATTAAAGTAGTAAGTGTTGCTGTTACCACTATAAACTGGATTATTTTCCCATAACAGCACGTCCTTAAGGGATTCATAGAGATTTTTAAGTTACCGCTGTGTATAAAATGTGTTGAAGCATCATCAGTTCATTACCGCTGACAAGCTAGCAAAGCTAATTTATCATGTAACTAATTTATTAGAGTTATGTTCAACATTCACAAAAAAAACCTCTAGAAAGTAATTAAAAAGGTCACATCGCAATGCATCAAGACATTCTATGCTACACGGGATGTCTCATGCTATTTAAGCTAGCAAACAAACTGCTAGCAAAACAGCAGAAACAAGAAAAACAAACAAAAAACAAATAAACAGAGATGCTTAAGGACAAAAATTTGTTAAATTTAAACATCGAAACAAGAAAATTAAATAATTTAAATAACAAGTGGAATATTAAATACAAAATAATTGCAGCATTTCTGTCAACACAATCATAGTGACTAATTAAAAAACATTAAATTTATTACAGCAGTTTAATAAATATATTTTTAAAATATGTAAAAAAAAATTTTTTGTCTTTAGAAAAATATTTGTACTTTTTAAAATAAACAAATAAATAAACCAAACTAGAAATAGATCGTTACTTTTTTTATGTCACCAAAACAAAAAACAATAAATTTTTTTAAATGGGATTTAAAAATCCCTTCTGTTTTGCTTTGTGCTTGTAAGCAAAACTATTTATTATACTATATCTCATGCATCATACGAATGATTTTAACCATTGTGGTATGCTGACTTTTATCATGTCTCTCCAACCTGACTACAAAAATTTTATTATTTATATATGAGTTATAAATATTAAGACTATCACATCAGCTTTTTCCAGTCTATTACAATTTGTTTATAAAAAAAAAAAGAATATTTATTAAAACAGGTAAAATGTTTTCTCATATCTATAATAGTTAAATAGAAACTTTTTATGAGACTTTATGTAAATATTAATACAAAGCGTTTCGTGTATTTGCGGCTCGTGAACGAGCCCTGAGAGCGGCTTTGCAGCATTTACGTTTCCTTCCACACGTGAGCTAAACTTCATGACCTCACGTGTGGAAGCAGAATCATGCTTCTTCAAAAGCTTAGCTCTTCTTTTATCTTCTGTTCAAACCCAGCTGCTTAGAGCGGCTCTTCACCGGCTCCTGCTGTTCCCTCGAGGACGTCGAGAACTTCCATGCGTATGCTAAAGAAAGCATACTACAAATACTACACTACAAATCTTATTTTATTTCAGTGGAAAAACAACCAGTGCGGTTTATTTTTCATGTGAGAGGAAGATACCGTGATGGTGTATGGTGCACCTCACCGGGTTAGAACTGAGGAGTTACAGAGGAAACCTGGAAGATTTGATCATGCAAAGAATCAAAGATCATGCTTATTTTACTGGGTTTATATTTAACAATATAAAATACAGAACTTATCGCAGACTGCTGTTGGATCTTGGGCTGTGATTGGTCAGGAAGCTGCGATTTATGTGACTTTTGAAGAGAGGCTGATTAGGGGTTAGTGTTTATAGCTGCTACAGTCTAAGTGAGAACAAGAACTAAACAGAGTCAACAGAATGTTAAAGCAATTGTAAAAAAGATAATTAGTTTTCAAGAGGAAACAGTAAGTTTGCTACAACATACCATCACGCTGTTGATTATTGTAGCATAGCAACACACAAGATTAGCTCAATTTCTAGGAACATAGCTGCTGCTGCTTAATCTTATTAAGTTACCTTAAGGTTATCTAAATTATATTGTACAGATAAACTCAATAGCTTGGCTATATACAGTATACTTAGCTATTACTAGTGTAAATACCAGTTGTTGATAGTTAAAGAGTTTGTAGAAAGCTAAGCTCGAAAAGATGCAGTCAGCTGGCGTCACGTGGTTCTAAGGAAACACGTGATGGTCTTCACTAAAATTCACTTATACCACTTCAGCGCTGTTATTTCAGCCAAAGTGAAAATATGAACTAATCCCAGTCAAAATATTCACTTTATCTTTTCTAATTAATATCTATTGGTGCAGGTGTTTGTTTACATTGAGACAGGAGCGCATTAGTAGATTATTTTACAGTAGATTATTAAATCCCACACTTAACTGTTCATAACATCACTTTTACTCAACATTTAGATTCACTGATGGTGCAGATTAAACTTCAGACAGAGATCTAAGGACTGCAGGAGATTCAGTAACGTCTAGACAGACAGTTTTGTGTGATGACGTGACAGAATCTGTCTAACAGACAAACAGACAGGAAGACAGAGTCTAGAGTCTAGACAGAGTCTAGTCTCTGGTCCTCTAATGTATGAAACAAAGATGTCAATAAAAGAGTGAGTTCTGACCCAATGTACAGACAAAACCTCTCTTTTATTTATATAGATATAATCATACTGTCCTGATTAGCACATTTCTAAAGAAAAAAAAAAATTCGCTAATATATCGACAATCTGTGGCAGCACCAATCAGTTACTCAGGGTTTCACCACGACACACTTTTACTTCACCATTTGATTCCCAAAGACATTTTATTTCCAGTAGAATAAAAAAAATGTTAATTGTTAAAGACACAATGGTCCCTGAGGTGCTCTAAAGTAAATCACTAGCACGCTCCAGCGATGACATCATCCAATCATGTAGAGTTTTGGAGACGAGTCTGAAGCCACACAGCTGCCCGACCCCGCCTTCCATTTACAGCTGGATTCAGCAGCTGCACCAACACCGCCTCGTGTGAGCAGCTCGGCTCGGGCATGCAGGCGGAGGATCCCGTCTGAAAACAAGCCGGGCTTTGTGGTCGGGTTGAGCGAGGGCAGATGCTGGCACTGATGACTCCGGCTGATAAATCGTAAATGTTAGCTGATGTGGGCGGAGCTTATGGTAGGACCGGGATCGTGTATGGCCTTTTACAGTGAGATGACGAAAATATCACATGAGGATTTGTAACCAGGTTTTAATCTATGATACACGAGATAAGACTCTCCATTTAAACAAATAAATAAATAAATATATATCTCCAACACACGTTTGATACTTTAATTTACTTTTTAAAATACTTACTTAAAAAAAAAAATAAAGATGTTTCATTTAAAGTTTGTACCTTAATGTTAAATTTTTTAATCAAATTTTTTTAATATAAAACAGAAACGAGGGGAAAAAATATGTAATTTTTTATAAAATAAAATAAAAAAATCCAAATAGATGCTCCATTCCATTCAGGTTAAATGATTATATGAATAAAAAAATAAATAAAATAAATGTTTTACTGCTATATCACGTTATCCCAGAAAAGTGAGACGTAGCTTCAACGGGTGTTTACGCGACTGCTAGTGGGCCACTTGTGGGTGTGGCCTGTAAAGTCTAACACAGTAACTTGTGATTTCTACACACAAACACTCGATGTTTCTCCGTTACTGTTAATCTGACTGAAAGAGGACATTTTTTTTCTCACCCATACACACTCAAGTGTAAAACGTGATCATTTTTCCTCTGATTGGATTTAACAGGTGTGAACGCGGTGTAAGTTTAAAACAGGACGTGATCTTGTTTAAACATTTAAATGTCATTAATTTTGATGCTCAGTAAAACAATTACAGCAGATTATCCGCTCCTCCTCCATCCTTATCAGGCGAATTTAGTCTAGTCAAGATTGGATATTCTCTTCCTTTAGCCTTATCATCAGTCACGCTCGCTTAATTCATGGTGTCCGGTCAACCTTGGGCTTGGTGGAAAATGCAAAGAAAAAAAAAAAGATGTTAGAGCAAAAGAAACATGGAGAAGATCTCGAGCATGAAAACTGAGGAATAAACATTAACCACGCTGATGCATTTCCACTGGCCGTGCCTGCAGGGGATCCTGGTCACCATGGCGACGTTTTCTAGCGCGTATTAACAAGCGGGATGGGCTGACCTGACCAGAGATCATCAGCAAGATGTACTGGTCTCAGTGTGGCATAAATCTGCTCTAAATAGGACAAGTAATAATTGGCCAGTAATCCCAAATGGCTTTGAGGACTAATACCAAAAAATTATCATTCAAACTCGCCGTGCAATCAAGTGACCTTCAGAGTGCGGAGAACTTAAAAAAAATTGTTTATCTCATAAAAGTTAGAAAAAGATTAAGTTTTTCTTGCCTCCTGATTGTTGGTTGAAAAAAAAAAAAACTCGCGCTTCACAGCTTCAACATTCGAGTCTCCGCCGCCTTTTACGGATTGGACGCACAGGTTCGAATTAACATGGATGCTTAATTAATATCCTTGATAATAACAATGCAGGGCAGAAAAAATTTTCTTTTAGGTAAGAATGCTGATCGTCAGTAAATTCTAAATTTTAGCAGCAGAAATTACAAAGCTAAACATTAGCTTCAACGCTGCATTTGTAAGCAAAGCAAAGTGGGTGGGGCAAGTAACGCTAGTTTGAGTTCAAGCACCGTGATGGCTAATGATGTTAGCGAGAGGAAGCGTGGCTTATTTTAAGCACGGCTGGCTTTGCAGAAATTTTATGGAAAACCATGGCAACCAGCAGGAACATAAGATGCAAAATGGTCGACTAGCGACTCTTTATATACATCAAGTATAAAATAGCACTTGTTGTCAAAAACATATCCAGCAAAAATTATCTTTACACTCCTCTTTGAGTCATCAATGTTTCATATGGTGATTCCCCATTCCCAGAAGCCACAAAAGGTTCTACAAGATGGAGGAAATACAGGCTGTAGATGAAGCCAGATCAATACATCAAAATCAAACAGGCCGTAACGATCAAATGAGAATCAAGGGGTCAGAGTTCACGGATGTTGCTCTCTTCGTCAACATCAAATATCGGGTTGTGGTCGGCCCGGTGCCGAGCGCTGTTCAAACAGACGAAGACTCTGCGGTCTGCTTTAGAAAAGAGGCTTCTGCTGAAAGGGTGAAACCTTTTTTCCACAACCTCTCATTACCAAATCCAGGAGATCTCTTCTAGGAGGAAAAGCAGACAGGAGCTGATCGCAGGCTTCCATAAAAGAGATCAAAATCAACTGAGATGCATATCTGGAGAAAAATACATAAATAAGTGAGTGCATTTCTGTTTATTTCAGAAAAGCTTTCAGGACCATGAAGAGATTGTACAGACCATTGCTTATGAGAAACTCGAACAAACACACTGTTCTTGCCGCATGTTTACGCAGAAACCAAATCAAAATATTTCAAAATATCCTCAGAACTTTCATGACTCGTGTGGTGGTTCCTGTTCGTTTGAAACATTCATCTACTCATCCCAAACACTCGGTGTGGAACAGAGACCTGAAGTGCTGGGAGGCAAAAAAAATAGAAATCAATGCACATGCTTTTGTGTTGAAGTATTTAGGCTTTAAACTGTTTCCTTTTTACTGTGTGAGAAACTGATTTTACAACATCCAAAAATAATAATAATAATAATAATCTTTCATTGAGGAACCTCATCATTATGAGGCATGATAGAAATTTCATTAAATAAAAATAAATAAAATAAAAATTCCATTCTCATAATCTCAAAAGAACTCCAGCCCAGCAGGGGGCGTTTGTTTTGTGTACATAGTGAGCGACAAAGTCCGCAAGATGCTGAAAATAACCAGATTTAAACGCTTCCGAGTTAGCTGCTAGTTCTACCCTGACCTTATTTCGCAGTCTAATTTGCGGCGCAGCTCTGAACGTATTCTGATGTGAGATATGTGCAAGTTAGCATTTTTCTAAAAGTGGAAAAAAGCTTTTTTTTGCATCTGTCCACCAACATTAAGACAATAATGTCCCTATATGTGTGGGCGTGGCCTGGGTTTAAGCTGTCCTTAACTAAGTCCTCATTTATTTTGTGCGTGTAAAAGCTTTGGTGCTGATTCCCAAATTGTGAACAAACACCTACAGTCAATTTCCAGCTATTACATCAACCTCAAGCAAAGCAGAACTGAATCTTGCTTTGAGCTGAAGATGTGTTCATTAATTTAAGCTTACATATCGTGACATTTCCAGGCTTTTACCCAAAGGAGAATACGGGTTCCTCGCTTTGATGTCTATTTTCCCATCTCACTCAACGTCTCTGCCCTGTTAATTGACATTATTTGCTAAGTATGTGAGCGGCAGAGGAACGAGGGGAAGGAAAACGCGAAAGTGTTGCGCGGGTAGCTTGGAGGTGACATCGAGAAGCAGGCTGTTAACATGGTAATGTGCCTGCGCTGCACTGCTGCAACACGTCTTTACGATGTCAGGGAGAAGACGCCGTGATCGAGGCCTGTGACAGCGCGCAAAGAACCATTAGCCCGTCTCAAACTGACATCTCCCCATCTTGTTATTAGGAACTGATGCAATGAGAATGCAACTCCGTCTCTGCAGTGTCGCTCTCGCAGCTCTCATTGTGGCGCTAATCAGCGGCAAGGGACCTCGCTGGGGGGTCTCCGCGGGTTCAAGACGAGAGCCCCAGGTTTAATCAAAAGGCCACACCATGTAGGATCGCAGCCCCTCAGCAGCCATATTGTGTCCGTCTCGTGGTGGTGTAGAAACCAATCGATTGCCTCTGTAAATTTGGAGGACGCATTAAATGCCGAAGCAGAGAGAGAGGTGTAGAGTGAAAAACAGCTGAGCTAAATCACGCGGTACACGCAACTGTGTCCTCTGAGACGAACGTTTCTAGCAGCTCATTCGTCGCGCATGCTGGGAAACTCCAGGGGAAGACGACTGTCAGTGAAAAGGGCACTGCAGGTTCGAGAAGCGAGACAGGAGGAAGCAGCAGGCCTCTTCCTTTCTCGAGTTGGTCTAAAGATATGCTCATTAAGGGTGTGAGAGAGCAGGAACTGACAGGAATCGAGAGCTAGTCATGACAAGTCTCGCTGTCTAAAAAAGGTTAGAGGACTCAAAAGCAATATCTCACCTTTCCATGGCTTCAATCTGGCGCACGCTGGCTCGCGTAGCCTCCCGTCAATATTCCCGTCTCGCAGATCGCAACAGTGCTGTGGTGCATTTGTGGTGTTAAACATAAATGAGGACCAGCCAGCACCCGAATACTTAAAGCTTGATTGCGTGTTGTTTTCTGTTGGATTTTTCTCAACACTTGAGATACACCACAATCTTAATAAACCTGACTGTACGTAGCACAGCACGCTAGCTAACTATAGAGAACAGTGACGAGGACATCTATATATTTTTTAAGCACTGGTGGATTTTTCACCCACGCCGGCCCACTTAGACCAGGATGATTTGAAACCTAGGCACTGAAACATTGTGCTTGGCATGAGTTCAGGGTGGTTTTTGTACCAACTAATCACAACCCGAAGACTTTCTGCACATCTGAGTGGCAGATAAATTGATGTTACTCACTTGTTACTCACAAAACCTCCAGCTCACACCAACTCTGGCCACTGACATCCACATTATTAAACTCCAAACTGAGTGAATGAGGCTAAACCCTGCCGATGAGACATGTTCACTGCTGATGAGCAAATACGACTATAAATAAAGACATGCCCCCTGGGGGCGGTGCTTATATGTATTAAAGAGCATTTAACGGAAAACTAAACTTCTCCACAACTTTATCCCTGACCTGTCTGGTGTGTTCCTTCACGATGCTGTTTGTTCACTAATGTTCTCTAACAAACCTCTGACCACCCCATACTTTTCGAATATTTATTTGTAATAAGAAAAAGAAACGTGTGTGTGTGTGTATATATATATATATATATATATATATATATATATATATATATATATATATATATAATATTTATATCATTTTCTTTCGACTTTTTTCTATAAGATACACTTATGTTCACAAACAAAATAACTTAGTAAAGGAAATAGCCTTGTGGATTAAGGCACAAGTATTCGGCTCGTTTGTTTGACGGCGTGGTACGACAATGTCCTCGGGTGAGATCTTGCACCTGTCGGTTGAAGCTCTCTCCGTATTTGCTTGCGTTTCATTAATTTCCCTGATAGCAAACCTCACGGAACACAAGCCGGGCCTCCGCTTCTGTGATCTAAAAACCTTGTGGCTTTCTTTTGTTTAACTAAAAGAATACATTGGAGGCCGTTTGCAGAAGGACGTTTGTCTAAGCACAGAGTTCATATGAAAAGAAAATGAGGGCTGCTTTTGTTATCAAACTGCCTATGCAAAAACGCAACGTCGACTCATGGACGCGGGCTTCAGACACGCAAATAGCAAATCTATTCAAAACGACGTTTGCAGAACAGCTAACGTGGAGTGAAGGTGTGGAGCATCACGGTATGATTGAGTCCAAGCACCTACACGTTGAAATGTAAGCATGGCAACACGACAATAACAACAATGCAAATGGCAAGATGATAATCTTTAGTTTTACATAAACCAGAATGCAGTTTATTGCATGAACAAATCACAGCTTCACCTTTGACACTGGAGACTCCTTCCATCATGTGTAAACAATGAAATGTGCCCTGTAAGGAAAGAAAATGGTCTGTAAGCGAGGCTTGTATGCTGAAAAAGTGGATAAGCTGTTACTATGGAAACCGATGATGTACCAAAATAAGTGTGTTAACTTAAACCTGTGGAAAAATAAATCAGAACTCCTGGCCTCAATCCACTCAACCTGCAACTTAGTTTGGGATCCGGCATCGGTAAATAGTGTCACGGCTTTCTGCTGATGAGGCTTATTCATGTTCTCCCCCTCCTTCAAACCTGCCTCGGAGAGATATGGACCCTCGGCTGTTTAAGGAGCTACGGTTCTCTCAGAAGTGCGACTCAGGGTCTTATCTGAGGAGGAGGAGGAGGAGGAGCTGCTTATCGTCCTGAGCTCTGGAGAATGTCCTGGCTGGAAATCAAACAGCAAGGCCGTGACTAACCTGATTAGGTGTGTCAGGGGGCAGGAGTCGGGCCCGTCCAGGATCAAGTGAGTGTAGAAAGAGCGAGGGAGATTATCCAGCCTTATTAGATGAGGAGGGATGGAAGGAGGAGGAGGAGAGATGAGGTGTGAAAGAACAATCTTGTTTTTGTCCTGTTACAGACGCCACCTGGTTCAGTAAGGAAAGCTCAGAGTCAGCGTTTTTGACACGACAAGAAAAATCCCGTGTAGTTTATCTAGTTTAAAGCCAGCATACGCCTAATGTGGCACAAATTGTGGTCAGAGCTAGGCTGACCTCTATGTCTCCAGTACCAGTCAAGAACATCTTCTGGATGGAGGAGGTTTCCAATTTCATGGTTAGATGATAATGATGACAAAAACGAAGACGATATGTTTTTTTTAAAAAGAGGAAAAAAAGAGTGTATGGTGAGAGAACAAAGTGTTTATAGATTTGATGTAACAACAGGAAGTCATTCATTTCACCAGCATTAACCGTACTTTAAATTAAAAATAAAGAAGCAATGGAAACAACACTGAAAGTTGCCTAACAAAGCTAACAAGTCTATTTGTTCTAAAGTGATTGGACCTCATACAACCCCCCCCCCCCCCTTCCCCCTTCCCCCTAGACACACACACCACCATTCTGACATCCAGATTGTACCTAGCAATAAAAATCCCGCTTCCCGTTTCTCTGGACTCGGATTCCTGTCTCTGGAGCGTGTGTGTGTTGGAGGATTGCTGACATTGTTCCTTGCGAACAAGCAAAGCTTGCGTGTAAAAAAACAGAAAAAGACAGATCTAAGCGCGAGCAACGTGCGAGATGAAAAGGGTTCTGTCACTTTCCCTGCGCAGCTTTTGTCTGATAGATAAACTCGAGGCGGGAAAATGGAAATGAATCCTATTGAGCGAAGAACCCTCGGCCTCAGTAGACTCTGAAATCCTGAGATATCCTTCATTAAATATACCGCGACCTAGAAACGGTTTCTTTCGGAACAAAATAAAGAGGATTGTTCTCTTCACACCGAGCCTTTTGCTGCATCATCACAAAATTGTGCACTTATTTAGTTTTTTATTAATTTTTGACATTTGTTATCGGCAAAGTTTCTGGTTCTGAGGACGTTGGTGGATGAAGTGCTTCGCTCTGACAGTTACGTTACTCCAATGCACATCATACACCCCATGAGATTAGTGTTTCAACCTGAAAAACTGTAACTGTGTCTCTGGCAGCACTGGTGGTTTCTGGGTAATTCCTGTCAGTGCTGCCCTACATGACTCCCTCTGTTTTTTGGTTCATTCTATCCTTGAAGAGACACGAGAGCTGCAGGTTGACGTTAAATTAACCGGAGATGTCAGGAGACTCCGGGAGCAGCGCCACAACACAACGCCACAACACGACATCTTTTCAGCTTAAGGTTTTGTTTTCCTGTATATTTCTCTCTCGTTTTTCTTGTTCTGTTCTCATCTTCCGTTTGCACAACATTAGAGGCTGCAGAGAGAAAAAATAATTCCTGATTAATTAGTAATGCTGAGAAACAGCAATTAATTCTGCAGGAACCCGTCAGGTTCTCGAAGATGGAGGTGTTTTTACACTAAAAGGAATGGAAGCGTTCAAAAGTAAAGATCTCATGGGTACAGCGTTTTGTTGTCCTGCTTTTAAAACATGAGGTTCCTGTAGAATCTTTATAGCAAAATGGGATTTTGGCATACAGTCTTACCCAGAAGGGCCCAACAGGCGCAGCTTGGTGGTGCTGGGGTTAAAACAGCACTGGAACACGAGACCTTCTGATCAGCAGTCCCATATCTTTACCATAGTTTTAGTTCAGATGGATTATATATGTATGCGTGTATATATAAAGAGAGTCTCCAGTACTAATGACATGACACCACCTTGACATGAAAAAACTCATCTCCTCCAATTAGAGCTAATATTCGACTAAGTCCACTTTATAAAACGCACTTCAAGTTTTCTTTGAATCTTGTCCTTAACGAAACAAATCCCGGAGCACTCGTTTGTTTTCCCAGTTAAACAGAAATTAAACAAAGTGGATGCGCCATAAAGGCAGACGCAATTAGCCCCCGCAATCAGTCTGAAACCCGGACGACGATCTGTCTTCGGCCCGCATTTAATTTCACCCCCCATTATGTCCTCGTAACGACATTACGGCAAAGCAAATGGCGCAACTTATCTTCAATTAGTCAGAGTTGTTGGTCATTAGGCCGGAGCGGGATGGGGAGCTAAGTGCCACAGAGACTCGTGTCAGCGCTAATTAGACAACTTAGCTTTACGGTGCCTTCAGTCACATGGTCAAGTGATTAAACCATAACCGTGCGTGTCTAGATGAGGGAATAGTCTCAGGTTGAGGAGCAGCTCAGTACTCCGACCATGCTGAAGAAACGGTGTAACTTTTACAATACTCTGACACTGGAGACTCCTTCCATAGTATTACACATTAAATGTCACAATATCAATGATTACATTTAAATTACATTCATGAAAGAGTGTCTGCTGTTACCATGGAAAATTATTAATTTAAACTGTTGTCCCAGGTTCAGGTTTGGGCCGGGGACCTACAAGCTTTTTAACATCGCAGTCTACAGTATAATCTGATCAGTGACCAAACCGCCACAGAGACATTCTGCTCACAAATGATCTGACTATCTACTCAAGACTGTAAGAAGACAAACAAACGTGTCAACTTGATTAAAGTCAAAAACATAATCTGAAATGGACGCAAGGGACCAGTGCGCGCTCTCTTTTTCGACAAATCCCGCTAAGCGAAGAGTGTGCACGGATTAGATAAACAGGCCGGAGACTCCAATCTGAGACACGAGGGCCACCCGGCTGAAAACCACCACACACACACTTATTCCCGTGCCAAGACATTTCCCTACAGAGCCAACCGCTGTAGCACTAAACACACACACACACACACACAGATTCCCACAGAGGAACAGACAGGAAGCGACACATTTAAAGTAAATGTATTGGCTGCACTCAGTAATGCGATTTTTGCGTGTGGTGAGAGGAGATGCTTCTCATTTGCAATCTTGACTCTTCTGCTCTTATTAGAGCAAACCGAATACATTTGTGCTTCATGGAAAGCACTTCGGTTATTGACGCCCACAGCGAGAACACTTTCGCAGGAAAGCCAAGAACCGATTATTCCCAAACTCTTCCCTGATTATACCAATTACAGTAAACGAATCAGATTGACAAATTCTTTTTTCCTTCGCGGATGAGTCGCGCTGTGAATGTTTTCGCTCTTGAAGTTTCTAAGTTTCTTTTGGCTTCATATAAGATGTAGGCTTTTGCGATTCTTTGCTTTGCTTTTCCAAATTGTCCGCTAGTTTCCAGTTTTGTTGGAGCTCCAGACCCAGGCCCTGATCTCCAGGGTACGATCCATGCTTGCGTGCCCATCGTGGATGGAGTGCACACACACACACACACACACACACACACACACTCTTCATTTACTGTAAAGATAAAACATGAACCTGACGAGCACCTATAAAAACCAGACCTGAGAAGCAAGCTTTGTTTATGAGCTCACGTCCCTGAGGGAGAATTTGACACAGCGCTATTTGCAGGAATGAACTTTCAGCACCTCCAATAAGCCGGCGAGCTGGCAGCGGTGAAGCTCCGAGTCATCTCCAGATCACAGCCTCAATTTTTTTTTCTCCGCCCAAAAGCCAGTCTCAGACTTTATGCATAATGTATGTGAATCTTCTTCAGCTGCAATAAACGCCGAGCTGCCCTCCTGGTACAGAACAATTCCCCTTTTTGCCGTGTTTACCGAGAACAAATAGCGTTTTTATATTCACTTGCACGCAGACATTGACCCGTCAATCTGTCCCGACTCGTTCCCCGCCGGAGCAACGTTTTTGGCGAAGCTGCCAATTAAACAGCAATCTCGGCAGCGCAGCAGGAGGAAGGGAGGGAAGTGGACCCCTGGAAAGATGCGGAAATCTGTCGCGTGCCGCCTGGCAGCAGGGGAAGATTGTTTGTTTAAAATTAATTGACAACATGCCTGGAGGTCTCGGATGCGACACGCTGTCATTCAGAGGCAAACAAGCGCGCAGGGCCTAAGCACTCATTAAGTATGGACACGAGCCATCAAAGACTGATGAGCAGCCTGTCAGTCGGAGAGCCTCGTCATCCCGGGCTCTTACTTCAAGTCATACTGGCATTCCTGAACGTTCTAACTTATTCCTGTTTTCCCTCGTGCCACTTCACATAATCCCAGTGGACGCGGATCAGGGGTTTCCATTCGAGACAGACGTCCCTGTTCAGTGATGCTCTCTGACAGCGGGAAGTTCTGGGATCCTCCAGAGACGCCTCACGTCGACAAACAGATGAACTAGAGAGGCTGAGGAACAAATCCCAAGGTGTGGGATAGACAGAAGCACCTGGTGAGCACAGATTTTGGTGTTAAAAGTGGTATAGCTTCAGAAAAACAAGTTAAGAGCCCATCACCGTTGACTTATAGCCTAGTTTCTTTCTTTTAAAAGAAGACTCAGAGTCATTTGCATTTTAGCCAACCTGACCAAAGAATCCAGGCACTGTCCATTCCATAATCCCCCCTATTATATTCTTTACAATGTATATTATACAAGAAATGGTTTTGTACATCATAGACTATACACTATATGATTGTTTGGTGGAAATCTATTCAATTTTATTCTGAAATTTTGCTTAAAAACAAGGGTTGGCCAGCATTCAGAGCTCCCACCATAGCGGCCTGGGTTCGACTCCCAGCAAACCTGCGCCAAATCCAAATAACCTAACCTGGCGATCCGCTGTGGTGACCCGACAAATTGGAGTGGTTAGAACAAGAAGATAGCTTGCTTTTAAGCACCGTAATTCATGCTTTTAGGCGAGCAGGGTGTAAGTCCTGTCCCATTCAGTCTCCATTATTGCTTGATTTGTAAGGTAGAGTTTTCACCTATCTTGCTTTTTGTCTTCTCCTCCAGAGTGCAAAAAAAACTCTGCGTCAGCTCCCTTGTGATGTAGCTTTTACTGTGCAACACACACATGAACTTCATTCCTCAGCACATCCCTAAACAATCAAGACGCTCGCAGACATCCAAGATCCTTTAAATAAATCTGCATCATGGTAATAATTTACTTGTCCTTCAAACCTAATAGATTTCGAGACTAAGATTTAACTGAGATAAAATCTTTCCCCATCATGGGAAAGCGAATCATTTTGAATCCACCACATTTTGCTCGAATCCAGGAAGTCTGCACATTGTATGCAGTAGGACGCGTCTGATTTGTCGTGAGACGCTAACTGCACTGCCATATTTGAAGTCATTCTCAAATTGTATTATAAAAATAATTACAAACATAAGAGAGAAAAGAGAAGGAACTGGACCAGACAATGCTTTCAAGATTAGATCTTTTGTTGCTTTTTCATTATTTAAAGCATCTGGTTCTTCAGATTCTTCACTACCATGGCTCCGACTGACGAACTTTCAAGACCTTGACCATCAAGTTCCGGAACATCTCTGCAGGCAGTGCTGCGGGACATTCCTAATGATGGAGCATAAGAGCATAAGATGTGTACCTTGCTGAAACAGGCAGCAAATTTGGTAGGAACTCAGAGGATTTCAGCAAACTTGGTTCATCAAGCAAAACAGTATCCATGTGATTCCCAGGTGAGGAATACGCCATTTTTTCTTTTTTTTTTTACAAACTGATATCGAAATGGGGTCGACGCACCACCATTTTGTCTCTACAGGAAGCTGTGGAGAACATTCAGTATCCTTAATTATGTACTGTTTTGTTCCTCTAATTTAGGATAGCTGATGTGCTCCATGCCCATGAACACAATGGTATTTATAATAAACACTTAACGTTAGGAATGTTGTGACTTTTTTTTTTTTTTTTTTTTTTTTTTTTTTTAAGTCTTGACATGTAAGCAGGTACACAGGTGATCTTCTGGAGCTGACCGAACCACAGCTCCATATATAACCAGTATTCAGGCTCATTCCTCAGCACTGAACTGTATCAGATATTTCCACCGCTCCTCATTCTGGATAACTTTAAAGCATTTATGGTTATAATGTCAATTTTTTGAAGAAAAAACGAAACAAAAAAAAAACAAAAACAAAAAACAATAATGATAATAAATTCCATGAGACAGCGAGGAGAGTGTGCTGAGTTTTGTTTAATAAGGTTGAACTGAGATGTTGAACACAGATAAAGCCAAAGAAAAAAAAGGCTTTAAAAGCAAAATAAAATCCAAATTAAAAACCGAACAGAACTCAAACGCGTTTTCCGCATGTCCTTGTAGCTTGATTTTTAAAATGTGTGCCTTCAATAGATTATAAAAAAAACAACCTTTCTGCTAGTTGAATACAGATTTGAAAAAAAGAGGAAAAAGATGACAGAATGCTTTTCTGCGCTGAAGGCAAACTTTACAATAAATAGTAAAATCCTTTGAGTTATTTCAGCCAAACTCAAAAGCTCATGAAACACATTCCCTCTGTTTGACCTTAACTCACAGACGCTTCGCAGATATGTGACGCTTGGCAGATCTCGCCGTTCTCTCTCTCTCTCTCACACACACACACACACTCTCGACACAATACGCCGGGCTCTGTTTCAATGTCACTGAAGTTTCTCGAAGATGAAAACCACTACAATAGCCAGGAGAGCCAATCCCACCGAGAGCAGCTTGAGTCCTTGACCGTCTGAGTTCCATGAGGAAGCGATCGAGGCTGCGGGCGTCAGGGTGGAGCGGACGCCATTTTCACCTGAAGCTTTGAGTTTCTGTGGAAAAAAACAAAAAATTGGAAAAGTGCTTTAAAATCAAAGCTTTACATTTAATGTTTGTGCTCATGAGAGACTACAAAGCCTTCATCATCATTATCATCATCATCATCACTGGCTTCCAAACCAAGAACATACAAAATAATGAAATGAACATGACCATAGCCTCCCTTCTACTCAACATGTTGATTTAATTCATGGCGCAATGTTCAGTTTTCATAGTGTACATCCTATTGTGTTGTGTGTGTGTGTGTGTGTGTGTGTGTGTGTGTGTGTGTGTGTGTTTATTGAGGATTGTGGCGCCTTGTAGGTGCACTACCGTCATTTCTGTGTCTTCCGGATACACACGGTAAACTATTGAGTTTATTAGGTCGAGTGATGTTTATAGCCACGCCCACCTCGAAGAAATAAGCGCGATATACATCCAAAAAAGCGCTGGACGCTGTGATGTAATCCGGCACAGAACTGCTCATAACTTCACTTTCACTCAACATTTTGATTTCATTTCATTTATTTATACTCCAGTCAAACTTCATTAGAGATCTAAGGACTGCAAACGTTTCATTAAATTCTGTCCAGACAGTTTTGAGTGATGCTGTGAGTGACAAAATCTGGCTAGACATACAGACAGACAGACATACAGACAGACAGATAGACAGAAAATGTTTCTGAGACGGACTTTTGGTCCTCCAGTGTATGAAACGTAAAGATATCACTGAAAGAGCGACTTCGGACCCAATGTACAGACTTTTTTTATGCAGTCCATGAAACTTGAACAAAGTTTCTGTTTTAAG
Source organism: Clarias gariepinus (assembly GCF_024256425.1). Classification (NCBI taxonomy): domain Eukaryota; kingdom Metazoa; phylum Chordata; class Actinopteri; order Siluriformes; family Clariidae; genus Clarias; species Clarias gariepinus. Next base: position 2,011,257 of record NC_071103.1, on the reverse strand, counting down.
AAAGAAAGGTTGATCATACAGCCTACGTTGCACAAACATTTAGCATATGGATTTACGATGAGGGAAAAAATATATATATATATTTTACCAGTTAGCCGTTTCGTGAGCACATGGCTGAATTTTCACTGCAGCTTATTGTGTTTAAATGCTTCCTAAAAATCAAATAAAGAAAACCGTGTACAATCAGTTTCCTAATATCATTATCCCTCTAACATCCTCGCATGTAGATTTGGACTAATTTATATTTCCACAGTCAATGTTTCCATCCTGTTTTTTTTTCTCCATATTTTAGCTGAAAAACCAAACATTAAATGTTGAGTCAACGGGTTGGGCACTTCTAATACAGCTGTTATTATTTCTTGATTGTTATTAATATTTTTGATTTTTACATTGTGGAACAAAACTCATGACATGAAAAGTAGGAAAGAACGCACATGCCGTATGATAATTATTAAAAAACAAACACCGTCCCATCACTACTTTCAGGCATGAAGCTCGGGTCCATTGGGAAAACTGCTAGAACTTGTCCAGGCTCTTTGAGCGCAGTCTCAAAAACCATCATGCACCCTGGAGAACCTGTCTGATACGAACCCTCCCAGGAAAGGAATCCCAGGACTTACCTCTGCTGCGGAGAAGAAGCTGGTTTAGAGTTCCCAGCCTCTAAATCCACCAGTGAAGCACCCAGAGCTCCTCAGATCAGAGCCTACATGCACAAGAGCTCCAGAGCAGAAACATCTCATCTACTCAGAGGAGATCATTATATTTTGGATGCATTTCTTACGACGTAAACAATAATAAAAGTAAGCCAAGTGAATTCAGAGGTGAGGCTGGGAGTGTAGCGTCGTCTAATGTTAGTCAAACACGCATTCACAGATTTGATTTGATTTGAATGAATTCAAAATGTTCTGTGTTCACCGTGACGAACAGCGAGAGTCCGTTCAGGGGCATGCGAGATGGGTGGAAAAGGGGCGGGACTAACCGAGATCTACTTTAATTGTTAACAGTGAAGGTACATACAAGGGTCGTTCAGGTCAAAGCAGGACTTTTGAATAACAGAAAACAGTTCTGAGTCCCTTTGTTTCTCCATATGATCAACTGATACACTAATGCACTTATCCCAGTGTTTCACTAGAGCTTGGACACCATCAAAATAGAAAGTTCTCGCAGGACACCAGAGCCACTGCCTGTTTCATTCAAGTCTGATACACCGGCCTCCCAGGAACTCCTTTAATGTCACAAATGTGGAAATGTCCTGGAGCGAGGTCAGGTCTGTAGGGTGTGGCAGTAACTCCCAGCTGAGTTCCTGTAATGTGGAAGTGGTGTTGGTGAATGAGTGTGTGTACATTTCACACACACACACACACACACACACACATGCATATCTTCTGCAAGCTGGCAGCAAGGTTTCCTGGAGTTACACTCTCTGAATGTTCACAGGAACGACTGCAGTGGGCTCCAATACACCTCGGCCGGGTCTTCATTCCATCTTCATTCATGGACCTGCGGCCTACTTTAAGACATTCGCATCATTTAAATGTTTTACTGCAGCTAAGAGTCTCATCACCGTACTCTGCTTGAAGTCTTCTGTAAATGTCAGTGGGTTTCTTTCATTCTTTTATTATTCTGCTCATGAGACGCCAAGTCCCGAATTATATTGACATCTTGAATGCCATTTGTAAAATAATTCACAATATAATCAGGACATCATGACAGGGTTTTATAAGAGTAAAACGATCGGCAGGGTAGGTGTTCCAGTCTCTCATCTTCCTGCGCCAGGGTATTGACTCCAACTATTGACTCTAAACTGCCCTTAGCTGTGAATGAACTGTCGGTGGTTAAGGTGCAGCACTCGGTTCCTCTTGACCTTGTCCTTCCTCTTGCCAGACAGTAAAGCTAACACCTGTCTGATGGTGATCTCCTCAACAAACATCTCTAGCTCTAGATCCATCACCGTGTCCCTGATGGTAAACGACCCATGGCTTTTGCGGCCAAAGATTGAGCGCATGCTCTTCCGCGGACTCGTTCTCTCTGTAAAATGACCAGCCGTGGGACTCTGATCTTTCATAATGCGCTCGGTCGTTAAAGCCTCGTTTAAAACGAGCAGTGTAATGGAGAGGCATCTCCCGGCAGGACGGCCGTGACAGCCGGCCCGATAATATGTTCATTTACAGCGTGGGGGTGAAAAGGAGGGGTTCGGCTGCTATTAGAGATAGAGGATCAATCCCAAACGACCTTTTTATGAGCTCAATATTTCACCCGTACGACGGAGGCGACTGTAATGTGCTGCAGGTGGAGATATGCATCACGAGATCACTGCTTTGATGTTCACCGTTTATCTGCATCGAAGTCAGGAACCGGAGAAAACCAGAGGAAATGTTCTCGAGGCCGCCCTCTGGCTATTAACCTAAGAAATTGAAAGATGACATGGAGATGTTTTAACCAACCGTTTCACCTAGAAACCAGGCTTGTAGATGCGCTAAACGATAGGGTCTTTATGTTTAGACCCTTCAGTCCTGCTGAAATTGATATGGAGCATAAGAAGGTAAAATTCTGACCAGTTCTGATCAGGGAAGAAGAGAGATCAGTGGGGTGGAGAAAAAAAAAAGGGTGTGAGCGTCAAGAAACAGGGAAGAAAAAAGAAACTACATAAAGGACGTCAAATTTAACTTTACTTGACAATGCCGGTAATCAAGCTCAACTGTCCTGGTGCAAGCTTTCATCACACAAATATGTCTCGAGTCTTAATAATAAAAAAACAAAAAAAACAAAACAGATGTTGGTGAAGCAAACAAGTGTTTGGAATGTGACCTGTCCTCCACGTTTTATTGATCTTGTTAACGAGGTACTGCCCGTGCGTGTGACTGTGCCATGACGTCCACTTTTCAGTCTCGCACAATCCGCACTTGGATAAATCGCCTCTTTGTGCTGGTGATCTCAGCCTCAGCTGCTTTAACCAGACAAGAAGATTCAAATGCAAAAGCTCTTCTGGTTCCAGCAGTGAATGTTCCAGGGTTGTTAAGTTCTCCACCACAGGCAGAACCCAAGAACTGTCTTGAGTGTAATTTTATTACATGTGTACCTGCATGCACTTGTTTTTAAGAAGGAGGAAAAAGAAAGCGTGTTGATCTCCAGCCCGGGCAGCAGCTGAGCGAGAAGTCCATGTTTTTGCATGAAAAAGCAGACTTTCATGTGGTCAGGGGGGCGGGAGAGCAGGAGGGGCAGGAGGGCAATTCCCACTTCAGTAATAGTATAATAGAGCAGCAGGGGAGCTGATAGAGAGAAATGATATATCCTCAGAGCGGAGAGGTTATGAAGGAGAGAGCGCTGGGGAACCCCAGTCGAGTGCATTAAAGCCTTTCCACTTTCCTTAGTTTGATTTATTGTACGCAGAAGCCGAGAAGTCTGTTCGACGCCGAAAGCCTTCAGACGCACCACCGTTCGCTGGAGCAACCTGAGCATCCTTAATTTGGACAAAAACGTACCTGCAGGTTCCTACAGCTGGGTCCTTGTACACCTAAAAGGCAGCTCCTCCTTTGCGTTTTATCTCCGGTGGCCTGCCGTGTCACTCGCACTAGAAGCACATGGTGATGTACGTACACAGGCAGTCCATCAGGCGCTAACGGACATCTTTCGTCCATTAAGTCGTCTTGTCTCTCTAGCAGCTAGCCAGCGATCACAGATACGGCTCATTAATTTTAGCTCACTTGTAAACAAAAAAAAAAAAAAAAAAGGAGAAACCCATCTTTTTTTTTTTTTTTACATGTAAAAACCAAAAAGCGAAGGAACTCCATGTACGCGGCCCGCAGTGGGTTTGTGGCTGGAGGGCGAAATCACAAAGCCACTGTACACGCCGAAGCGTAACTACAAACTCAACGCAGGTCATCTACACGTCTTCCCGGGACACGTCTCCCCTCATAACCGAGAAAACATTAATGTACAGTACAGACGTTAATCTGAAGAGTTCCTCAGGTCAAGCAGACGGCTTGTCTCTCTCTCTCTCTCTCTCTGATGAATGTGAGGACGAGTGACCGTCGGTATCTGACTCTCGTCCAGACGCATCATTGATCCGTGTCTGAATCTACAGCAACAATGCTGCAGCGCCCGCTTACACACACATACACACACACACACACACATACACACACCACATCACACACTGTCGATGCCTCACAGAGCCGTGTCTCTGAGCTTCCACACCATCAGAGTCCCATCACATCCCACTGAAACAAAAGACAACGTGTCTTTCCGAAAAAACATGAGAATCTGGTCATCGAATCAGAATCGAACGTGTTAAACAGGAAGCCACTTGATTGGGCGGGGTTGGGGGGGGGGGGTTATGTTATTTATAATGTAATTAATATTTTATAATTGTTTTGGCAATAATGTAATATTTTGGTTTACATTCATGCCAATAAGACAGACAGTAAAGAAGAGAGAAAAAAGAAGAATAAAGGAGACAGAGAGCAATATATAGAGAAAAAAACTGAAAGACATCAAAAGCAAAACAAATTAAAAAAGAGAATGGAAGAGGAAAGAGATAGAGCGAGAGAGAGAGAAACCCACAGACCGAAAGAGGGATGGAGAGAGAGAGAGAGAGGAAGGGCAGTGATGCTGTAACTGTAAACTACAAAACACCTGTACATTTACATACATCATTTACACACACTTTTAATATACATCTCTCCATCCCTCCCTCCCTCACTGTCCCTCCCTCCCTTCCTCGATGTCTGTCTCTCTATCTCCCTCCCTCCCTAACTGTCTCTCTCTCTCCCTCCCTCCCTCTCTCCCTACAGTTACAGTTTTCCTGGTACTGGAGACTCCTTCCCTACAGAAACGCTCCTAACGTCCCTGTAAACCAGTTGTTGCTACGGAAACCATAACTGATCAATCAGAATCCGAAACTCGATGGTGCTGCTGTATAAATAAATAATAATAAATGATAATAACGAGACTCTCTGAAGAAAACTGGAACTGAAGTGTGCGAGAGAGCGAGAGAGAGAGAGAGAGATCTATGAGATCGTTTATCACTAAGTATTTGCCCCCTCTGTGAGAAACGGGGATTGTTGTTCTCCCCTCTGCAGATAACGCAACCTCAAAGCAACAGACAGTAAGAGTTGCGTCGCCTCCTGTTTGTTTGTTTGTTTGTTGCTTGTTATATTTTTGGGAAATCGTTGACACGCAATTAGACGTAAACGCAGGACAGCGCCGTGAAAGCCGCGAGAGCTCAGAGTGCTGCGAGATCCCCCGCGGCTCAGATTAGCCGACCACATGGCGTCTGGACGAGAGGGACGACGCCACGACAACGCCGATGACGATGATGCAAAGGAACTGAAATATGAATGTGTAAATATAAACTCTCTCTCACACACACACACACACACACACACACACACAGGTGTCATTACATGCGTCTGCACTGCAGGAGAACAGGGCCGAGTAAACCAGGTCAGATTTTCAGGTTGTTCTGGACGAACACACACACACACACACACACACACACACACACAGGTGTGATTAGTTGGGGTTGTATTCAGTCTCTCCAGCGTCAGGAAGGTCACGACAGGCCACATACACACTAATGAGCATCCTACCTTGCGCGCGCACACACACACACACACACACACACACACACACACACACACACACACACAGTCTAAAGGATTTCTCAGACATGAAGGAATTTTGATTCTCTCGGTCTGTCTCGGTCTGTCTGTCTGTCTGTCTCTCTCTCTCTGTCTGTCTCTCTCTCTGTCTCTCTCTCTCTCTGTCTCTCTCTCTCTCTGTCTCTCTCTCTCTCTGTCTCTCTCTCTCTGTCTGTCTCCGGAAATATTGAAAATCTGGTCACATGATTAAAACAAATTCTGAAAGTTTTTTGTAGTGGACTGATAAATATTCCAAGTGCTATTTATTTATTTTTATATGTATTTGTTTACTCCCTGCTCTCTATTCATTTATTGATTTTTATGGTTTGATTGACGGGTATTTAGAGGCGGTTTTCCCGCGTAACGAAGCGCTCTCCCTGGGCTAACCCCGGCCCGGCGACGGCCGTCTCTCCACAGGCCTATTAAAAACTCATCCCTAATTCATTAAGAAGGACTTGCGCAGAAACGAGGAAGGAACAAATAAACGAGTGCGACACGACGTACTGTAGCTATCTTCAGGGAGAGCCAATTAGTTCTCGCTGACCCGTCGATTAACATGCAATTAACACCTCTAATTAAGCGTGAGCGGGAATAAATACATTAATAAGAGATAAACAAACCGATGCGCTGGCGGAAACGCAAACGGTGACACCTGAGGTCAGGAATGAGAGGGAGAAAATCTGTATCTCACACACACACACACACACACACTCAGTATCTGATCACTGTGCGGTTTGTTTAGGTTTAGGTTTTGCAAACACGCCTCTGTCGCCACCTGACACACGCTGCAGGACCGAGTCACTGATCAAACCTGAGCCTCGGCGTCTCGAAGCTGGAACATTGTCCAAGATGTCCTGAAGCATTAAGACTGGGGGACAAGTCGTCCCCTTTACTGGGGACAAAAGGTCTGAGTAATTAAAACACCCGAATTCAGTAATTAATTTAGCGATCCACGTGTAGTGTATATGACTTATAAAGGTTTAATGTGTCTCAGTGGCTCTGGTTTATGGAACGCGTATGGTGTACAGTATAAAGAGTCATGATTCATATTTATGTAAAGACTCATGATTCATAGATAGATAAATAAACAAACAAACAAACAAACAAACAAACCAAGACATTACCGATAAAGACTTATGAATTTGATTCATGTGGTTGGTAAGGACTCGTGATTCATTAGGACTCATAAGGCGTAGGTGATTCAGATGATTCATTAAGACTCCTGATTGACAGAGACTCATTATTCAGCTAATTTACTTGAATAATCGTCATGATAATATACACAAACACTTGATCGATAAAGACTCGTGTACGATGTAGAGCCATAATGCAGATGTACTGTATGAGGACTCGTGATTCGTCTCGACTCGTGCGGTTTATATGAAGCCCATGTGATTCAGGTGACTCTAAGAGTCATAATTCAGATGATTCATTACGACTCACGATTCATAATTCATAACTCAAGTATTTAAATAAACAATAATAAAGAAAAGGCCTGGGGGCTTCCGTTCACTGTTAGCCACGTTAGCGGTCTTATAATCATTAGTGACTTATTTTGTAACACAATGACAGCGTTAGGCCAAACTCATCAACAGTGTATTGTGTGTGTGTGTGTGTGTGTGTGTGTGTGTGTGTGTAAAAGACAGGATCACATGAGTGATTTGGGAATTACATGGCTGGCTTAACTGGCACTATTTTTCATTCTGATGGCTTATCTATAGCATGTGTGTTATTTTTCAGGGGGGTTGACACGCACACGCGCACACACGCACACGCACACACACACACACACACACAGTGGGGACATGGCGAATGATGCACCAGAATGTGATACACATTTTAATTTCACACTTCATCAGCTTTTATGGCCGGCCGTGTCAGAGAGAGACTCCGCGCACACGAGCAGCATCGCTCAGACACCGCCGCTAATTTCTCTAACCTCGCGCTAGCACGGCTTTTACAGCTACGCACCCTCCCTCCCTCCCTTCATTCCCTCGGAAGGGAGGATCAGAGTCCGCCCTACGCCGGGACCAAATGGAAGAGGAGTCGTGTTTCACCTCCGGCGGATCTCAGGGATAAATCACCTGTTTAATTTACATTCAGGCGTCGACACGCGCGCTTAACCAGAGCGACTTACAACAAGGGCTTCCAAGTTTCCGTCACTGGACAGGTCCTTACACTGGGTTACTAGATTATTACCTGAGTGCCATCAGTCACACACAGTTAGGACGGGGAAATCTTTATTATTATTATTATTATTATTATTATTTATTCATTCAACTCTGAGTTTATTATTCATTTTAAACCTCTGACTTTTATTAACGTCTCAACAGTTAACTCCTAAACCGATCCCAGACATAAATCGCAAAACTCATTAACAACTACCATCTTAATCCTAAACGACGGGTATAATCCAAAACCACAAGATTAATTCTAAATCCTAAACTTAATCTTAATCCAAAACCAAAAAATAAATAAATAAAATAAATAAATAAAATAATCCTAAACCAGAAGATTAATCACAAATTACAATCTTTCTTTCTAAATCTTAAACCACAATCTCAATAATAGTCCTCAAATTTAATCCAAAACCCTATGTTTAATCCCTAACCTCCAATATGAATTATATCTCCGTACAGAACATAATCCCAACCTACACTTAATCCTGAACCTCAAGTTTAATCTCAATCAAACCTTTAACAAGTTTAATCCTTTACTGTAATGCTAAACCTAAATATTAAATTTAATCCCAATCCTAATTCTAAAGTTTGACCTTAAACCTTCACAAGATTTTGAATCTCAGTGCTAAGTCTGTAAAAAAAACTAAAAACAAAAATTGAGCGTGAAATTAATCTTTAAACCTATTAGTTTGATCCTGAGTTTAAATTTACTCCAAATTTAATCCTAATCCTTTGGCGTATTTAAGCAGTCAGTTTAAACACTGAGCCTTTCATCTTAAATGAATAAAAAAATAAATAAATAATAAAAAAAGACTGCAAGACTGAATCTAACATTAAATCATTCCAGATTTAATTAATTCTAAACCTCTCAATTTTAATCCTAATTCAAAACTTTTTTAACATATGCCTAATCTGAAAGGTTTAGTCCTAACTAATGTACTTTATCAAAACCTTAAACCTTTCAAATGTAATATTAATACTTCCCCTAAACCCTTTAAAACACATCCAGTATTTTATCTCTAAATCTGAACCTTAAACTTAATGCTGAATGTCAGTTTAAATTTACCATAAAATGTTAATCCTGATCAAGTTTAATCTGAGTATTAGCATCCTGTAAATTTAACCTTAATCTGAATTTTGACTTTGATGTTAATCCTAGTCCTTCCAAACTTAATCCAAATGTCCATCCATGGCAAAGTACAAGCCTGCGTGCTAGTAACGAGAGGCGGGGCTTACTGTAAGAAGAGACGAGTGGAGACGGCTGCTGATTTAGGCGAATACAGAGTTTTATTTAAATAGATTTTAAACTGGAAAAATTAAACCATCATCATCATCATCACCACCAATACAAAAGAATAAGGATAAAAAAGGCCCTGTCTCTACTGAAAAGAGGAAGATGAGAGCGAGGGAGCGCTGAGACGAGTGTGTCTGGGTTTTATGGAGAGAGTAATGGAGTGGAACAGAGGAGTGAAATAAAGGCTGAGATGAGATCTAGTCCACTCAAACCCAGGGAGTGGGGACAGAGTGTGTGTGTGTGTGTGTGTGTGTGTGGTAATGTAGAAACCGTATGACAAGGTGACCGTGGCTCAGGCGACACACTGACCTGGCTGAGGCCGGATATCTCTCCCTTCTCTAGCGGCTGGCTGATGGATGGCGTGATGACCGTGCACTCGTCCGCCGGGCGACCTCGCATGAAGTGTTTCCCCGACTCGAAGACGTCCACCTCGATCATCTTCCCTTTGAACTCTGGCTTTTTAGGAACCAGGACCTGTAGAAGATGAAGGGATGAAAAAGTCTACAAGAGGAAGAAAAATTATACACTTCGGATTTCAGTCCACAGACAGACATCAAGTGGCATGTGGAGAGAATCTGTCCATCCATCCATCCATCCATCCATCCAACCATCCATCGGTCCAACCATCCATCCGTCCATATGTCCATCCCTCCAGAGCCACTGATGCTTAGAGATCTTTAACCAGCCATGCATCAAAATCATGCAGACGATAATTCCATCCATCCATCCATCCACCCCCTTCAGATTATGTGCAAAATTTCATTAAGATTATTAGATGAATCCATAACATCCATCTGTGTTTTTTCCATCTGAGATTATGTTCCCTTACCCCATACCATCCATCTATCCATCTATCTATTATTATTATTACTATTATGAGAACAGAATCTCTCCATCCATTTAAATCCATCCATTACAGGTTATGAACATAATGCGCCCATCAGCACAGATTATAATCTTTCTGTGCATGAACAGAAAATCAAACCACACTTTCATCCATCCATCCATCCATCCATCCATCCATCCCCTCCTCCAACCCATTGATAAGTCCAACCATCCATCTCTCATCTTTCCTCCCACTCATCAATCCTAAAACTCATCCATCCTTCCTCCCACTCATTAATCTATCCCACCTACCCTATGTCCAGTCATCCATCCAACATTTTTACCCATCCACCTACCTGTAAACCCGTCTATCCATCCATACAACCAACCATTCATTCATTAATCCCAACTGCTTTTCATCTATTGATTCATTCTTAACACATCTGTCCCACCCACAGACCCACCCACAGACCCACCAAAAGACCCATCCACAGACCCACGCACAGACCCACGCACAGACCCATCCACAGACCCATCAAAAGACCCACCCACAGACCCACCCACAGACCCACCCACAGACCCACCCACAGACAAACCTTCAGCACTCGTGAGTGTTTGGCTATTCAGCGCTTCAGGCTGCACTCACGCACACACACACACACATACACGCACACACACACACACACACACACATACACACACACACACACACACACACATACACACACACAGACACACACACACAGACACACTCTCACTCACTTACTCACACACACACACACACACACATACACACAAACACACTCTCACTCACTTACTCACACACACACACACACAGAGACACACACACACTTTGTGGTCTGCGGCGCGTCCAGCAGAACTAAAGCGTTATTGATCTCCACTGGCTCAGAGTGATACGAGCCGCGCGCAGTCGATAGCGTTCGATAAAAGCACGACGGCCTCCTTCAAACTCGTACACTCGTCTCTCTTTATCTGCTCTACACGTCCACGCGGTACACGCTCACCCTCGACAACACGCGCCAAAGCCACGCGCTGAACGCGCACGCTCACGGCTTTTAGCGCCGAACTCTCTTTAATTTAAGGAATTTAAAGCTCATTCAGGAGGCGCGTGAATGGAGGAGAGAAAGCTTTTTAAAAACCGCACAAACATCCAGGGAGCATCAAGAGCTTTGAGTTTGGACAGACGGTTTCATACTGTGTGTGCGTGTGTGTGTGTGCTAACTTAATTCTGTTAATATATGCTTTAAAAATATAAAAAAAAACAGAATTCTAAAGGATTCTTTCAGTTTGTAACTCGAGGTAAAGGTTTGAACGTTTTATTCAGGAAAGTAAAAAAAAAAAATCTATCTGTAAACTACAGACGAACAAAGTAAAAAAACCAAAGTGAAAGCACTGACACTGGAGACTCCTTCCATAAACATTATACATTATTTCCAAAAAAAAAAAAAGAAAAAAAAAAAGAAATCTGTTAAAGTTAGTGAGTTAATATGAACGCATCAGTTCAGCTGCAGGTCCGAACAATCGGACTCAAGTCTTCAGAAAACAGCGCTGTGATGTCACTGGCTACAGGTACAATACCGTCACCGTGGAAACTTTTAGAGTCATACACAGGGTTTGTGCATCGACGTGATTGGGTCTTAGGTCAGTAGATAGGTGGAGCTTAACATTATCTTAAATTTTTTTTGTTTTTGTGTGTATGTGTGGAGGCGGGGTGTTTACTTGTTGACTCCGCCCCAAATTCCTTTCCATGTTCACAAAGCCACGCCCTCCAAATATGTAGGTGCTGATTAACGATTTTAGTGAGAGTTACCGTTACCAAGGATCACGTTTAAGGAACATTTATTATCATATATTTAAATTTTTTTTTAAACTATGAAGCATTTTTGAAATATGATCGCCCAAACCGAGCCACTTACAGTTTAGTTTTTAAAGCAGCCGGAGCCAAGAGGAATCATACATTAAGGTTAAAATTAACTACATTTAGAGGTCTTTACTAAATGTTTTGATTGTTTTTTTAATGCAAAAATATGAAATGAAATTAGGAGTATTGGTAATATTTTGGGGCGGCTGGAACATATTCTCTGCATTGACATAATTTTCAGGAAAAATGTGTTTCACAATACAAAAATTTTACCTTAAGAAGTCGCCTCCGGAACGAATTGATTTCATATGCTGAGGTAGGTGTTAATAGTAATAATAATAATAATAATAATAATAATAATAATAACAAGTGCAGGTTTAAGAACTGCGCCAATCTAACGGTTTCTTGCGCAGAGCAAAGACACAAAATTATGTAAAAGTTTTAAAATCCTCCTCCTCCTCAAAAAAAAAAATCACAATTTTTTTATCTATGATTAAAAGAAAAAACCGTCAGACGAAGCGCTCTGGCATTCCAGACAGGAACCAGTCATGTGACGAGTCCATTCATGGCAGACTGGAGTGTCTGTGAGGACAAACAGCGGGATGAAGGGAAGCCCGCGCGGCTCGTCGGGTCTCAGAGGTCACGCCATCGATCGCTCCATTATAGGAGCTAACAAAAGCCCATCTCCAGAGCCATCGATTGGAAGACAGGCGTTTAATCTGGGACGCCAGCAGTCACGTTTGCTTTGTCGTTTTTTTATTTCTTTTTCCCCCCTCTTCCATCTCTTCTGGAACCTTAAACTATTCAGTTCTCCGGGGTCTCGAGGACGTGCCTGACCATGAAGACGAGGGAGAAGGTTTCCTCTCCCTCTGTTTTTAAATGTTAAACGTCTAGACGCTCTTCCGTCCGGCTGCAGATTCTTTATTTCAGTTAGAATCTGGTTCGTTAACGGTTAAGGTTCTGGTTCCTTATCTGTGGTTCTGCCGGGATGAGAACTCACCACAAGGCTGAGCGTGGACCACGCTGGCTGGGGTTTCGCTTCCTCTAACGTGGCGTGGCGTGAGGTGACATCGCGTCACCATGACGACTGACTGTAGCCGTGATGGTGTAAGTCTTCACCGCGTTAATGATACAGAAATCACATCATCACCTTATAAGGAAGCGGAGACGCTCCAGCCCGGTGACGCTGCTTTACTATAACAGCACCCTGATTACTTTACTGTAACCGCACCGCACGCGGCGGACTGTTACTGACAAACCAACGGCTCGATGACACGCAACCGAGGGACGTGAAACATCGGGTTTGTGTAAGATGTAAACGTTTCATTCTGGATCAAAACAACGAGTGTGATTACAAAACATGCTCGCGTCCGTGTTTCGTTACGGCGTCACGAGCTGGCAGGTCGAGCGTGTGTGTGTGTGTGTGTGATGGGTTTTACTGAACTTTGCTTAGAAGTCAGTAAATTATTTACATCTGAAGCCTCGAGACACGTTCTCTTTATTATTTCTTCCGTTAAAACACAACGAGAGCGCGCGTCCCGCTGAACGCGGCTTCAAACGCGGCTCGTAAAAACTCCCCCTCAGACGCCTTCAGATAAATCTATTTGTCCGTGTGTTAGCGAGAACGTTTGATGTCTGGAGTGGTGTTTAAAAGGAAGCGATCGGCGATACATTCCTGCTCTCACCCCCCCCCCCCCCAAACATCCTCAACACCCCCCCCCCCCCAAACACACACATCCTCAAACACACTCACATGTCCAAACCCCCATACCCCCCCTACACCGCCCCCCCCCCCGCGGGGGCCTACAGCTCACCTGAGTCTCTCTATACATTAAAAGAAAGATGATTTAACACCTGACTGTAATGTGTGTATATACTGTACACACACATTCTTAGACGAATCCTAAACCCCTCACAGCAGTGTAGGGAAGATCAAACAGGTGTGTGTGTGTGTGTGTGTGTGTCTTACACTTTGATTTTTGTTTCTGTTAAATCCCATCGTTCTGTATCCTTCAGTCTAAAAGGATCTGTGTTGCTGTTTTATCTCATAAAACAGACTTTTATTTTTTCTTGACGTTTCTTTTCTTGATCAAGAAATGATCTGTGTATGTGTGTGTGTGTGTGTGTGTGTGTAGTCAGTGCTAGCACCATGCGTTTTCCTGCTCTCACACCACAGTTTGTCTCTGACACTGGAGACTCCTTCCCTGAGATCTTTAACGTCTTCTCACAGAAAGCTTCGCCGTGAACAAGCTGTTGCTATAGAAACGATAAAGTCTGCATTGTGGGAAATAAACAAACACCTTGTGACCAGTCAGAGCTCGGAGCTCAACGCGCTGCGGTGTAACTGAGCTCAACAGAGATGAAGCCATCTTCTGGAAATATAGATATTTTTGTTCCCTGAGGCTTCATACACTGTACCCTCCATAGGGATGAAGATGTTTCTACTGGACTGTAATGGAAGCTGTAATGTTCTTCATGGTGCTGATGATGATTCTCACACAGTGGTCTGATTGGGTTTTGAAGGAATATAACCGTAACTGAAAGAAACCTTCAGGACTCTGATGGAAACCCATAAACTCGTTCCCAGTGAAGTCCATTACACAATTTGTTTTATTCCACCAGGTTTACAAAATGAAATGGTGCTGAAATCTAACGTACACCAGCACGACACACCAGTCCCAGCCAGATGGCACGTTACCATTACCACGGACGAGACATTCTAAAGAATTCTTAACTGGGGACGATTCCACTTAAAACTGACGCTAGCGGTTTGTCCATGCTAACATCAGTTTTAAGAAAAAGATTCGAAACATTTAAGAAATGACCCCCTTACCTGCTCGTAGAACTTGTTGTGGGCGACGTAGTACTGGGCATCGAACGACTCCTCCGTGACTAACACACTCTGCCTCTCGCCGACCTGCAGGCCCAAGAGCAAAAACACTCTCCTGGTGAATCACGTAAACAACCAGCATTTAAAAAAAAAAAAACGATCAGCCTTAACGTCCCAGCGCCAAACATTATGCCCAGTATTGTGTAGGTTCTCTTTGTGCCCCCAGAGGCTGTGGCGCCTGGCACCAGGACGTTGGGGGCGGATCCTTGGGGAGCTGTGGGTTAGGGGGCGGAGCCAGACTTGTTATGTTGTGATTGTCTAATAAACTTTAAAAAAATAAATAAATAAAAATAAATAATCAACAAAACTAGACACAACTTGGCAAGTCAAATAATCTGTTTTTTTAACAGTTTGAGAGATAATATGAATGTTTGGGGAGAAGAATAAAAAAAATGTAAACTGTTGGGGAAAGGGAAGACTGGGCATACTGGTAAAAAGGAAAAATAAATAAGAATACTAATAAGTATGTGAGAATAAAGAGTATAGGGAAAGGGGCGCGAGCCTGGTGTGTGTGAGAGGAAATACAGGACTGGGGAAATACTGGGAACAGGGAAAAGTCAAGGATATGAGCGTAATGGGACTGGGAACACTGGGAAAATAAACAACACTGGGAGAACAGGAGAATATGGACAAGATCGAGAACACAAAAATAGGGAACGTTGTGACTGTCCAAGGGATTAAGGGAGAAGTGAGAGAACGTGAGCCACAAAGTCACAATAAATATACAGGAAAGTGAAGAACGGCTTAAACTCTCAACAACTCCGTACTGTATACTTGAATCATTTGCTATTAATTAATCATTATACTTTTTCATCTGTATGATTTTCCATTTAAGTGTTTCTGATCTGCAGGTCACATGATACCAAACGTTTACACTTAAAGGACTCGTTAGCTGGACAACTCGTTATCGTCTCATCATTTAATAAGAGAGATTAAAACATTTATACATCAATGACTTACTGAATTCTAAATCAGCTTTTACACTGATCGTCGGCTCGTGTGTGTGTGTGTGTGTGTGTGTGTGTGTGTGTACTGTACACAGTAAATCCATGTTTATTCTGTACAGTTTGAGTCGTGGTCTGTACGGCGGGTGTGATGCGTCTGGCTGCACTGAGCTCTCGGCTGCTGGCTATTAAAGCACAAACACACTCTTTAATAAGGAGGGAAAAAGTGTCTTTCAGGTGCAAGATTGAAGAGGTTTGATTTTTTCCTTAATGGCTGAGAGAGAGAGAGAGAGAGAGGTGTCACATCATTAAGACGTGCTAATTTGAAAATAAGCAGACAAGAGAAGCATGTCCAGACTAACGCCACTCTACTTATTCATAATTGTGATGAAGGGAACAAATGTAAAGGAAAAGAAGAAGAAAAAAACAGAGAGAAAAAAAGCAGGGAGGAAATGAGGGCCGCTTCCTGAAAGCGTCGGCCTTCTGTAAAACGCAGAGTGTTTTTCATGCAATCAAAACATTATGTCCTCGCTGACGAGCCAATTAACAGCGCCAGTTACACACAAGGCAAAAACAGGTTGGCATGGCAACTAAATTGGTACTGTTAGTGGTCCATTAGGTTTCTGGAGTGTGTGCGTGTGTGCGTGTGTGTGTGTGTGTGTGTGTGTTACAATGCTTTACTGTTCCACAAATGCAAATCGGTTGAGCCATGAAAAAATGTATAGGAAAAGTAAACATTATGGAGAATAAAGGATTCTAAAACCGGATATACTTGGGAATATTAGAAGGAATATCAGGATTAATAGGAGAAATTAGATATGTAGGATACTGTAAACATTAGAAAACTGAGGATTATTGGAATGAGGAACACATGAGGTATTGGGAATGTGAGCAGCTGAAAAAATGTTCCGGTATAATTGAGTATGAGAGAGTATGGAGAAGCAGAGGAATATATGGAATATTGAGAATATTTATATAAATAAAAGAAAGGTTTTGTTTAAACGCTGGTCAGAACCCACTCTTTTAATAATATCTTTATGTTTTATACATTAGAGGAGAAACCCGTCTCTGTCCAACCAGATTCTGTCGCAGCATCACACAAAACTGTCTGAACAGAATTAAATGAGACTTTGGACATCTTTTAGATCTCTGTCTGAAGTTTAATCTGCACCATCAGTGAATCTAAATGTAGAGTAAAAGTGATGTTATGAACAGTTATGTGTGGGATTTAATAATCTACTGTAAAATAATCTACTAATGCGCTACTGTCTCAATGTAAACAAACACCTGCACCAATAGATATTAATTAGAAAAGATAAAGTGAATATTTTGACTGGGATTAGTTCATATTTTCACTTTGGCTGAAATAACAGCGCTGAAGTGGTATAAGTGAATTTTAACACGCTGGAGTGGTTTTAAGACAAAACTTCATCTTTATCCTTTGATCTACTTTTTAAATAATAATAATAATAATAATAATAATAATATCACTAATTACATTAAAGATCATCAGATTATTATTAGCTTTAACACTTTAACTCTTTAACATCAATGACGTGTACTAACACTTGTTAGGAATAAGAATATAAGGACTATGGGAATTAAGGTGTTAGAAATATTAGGGAAAAATATTAAATGAATTATATGTCATTTGTACATGTTTATGTAACTAATGATGTAATTAATCTGAATTTGGGAATCTTGGGAAACTGATAAAGACGAAGAAAGCAGGACGTACACTGGGACGAAATGAAAGACGGGGGGGTATGGAAAATGGTAAACATGAGGAATACTGGCAACATATGGAATAATTATGTAAAAGGAAAAAGGTTTATCCGTGGGATGTTAGGAATACAGGGAAAGTTAGTACTGCATATATGAGAAAACTTAAAAAATAAAAAGCGTTATGGAGATTACTGGATCCACTGGGATAGAAAATACAGACTGCTGTGGAATCCTGGATAAATCCATCTTTTTGTTGTTCGTGTAAAAAATTGGGATTTAGGAATGTTGGGAATAAGTGGAAAATATTGCTGTGTTTAAATAATGACTGTTTATGTGGAGAATGCGGCGAGTACCGAAGCGAGCAGCAGCCGTTAGAGTAAACACATCGGCCTGACGTGTTGGAGTCAGAAAGGGAAACGTATAAAACCCTCACGTGTCTTACTCCAGTCACGTCTCATCTCGCTCCTGTGCTGAAGGACGCAGCGCTACAAAAGACAAACGTGTGTCCTGAGCTTCAGAGACGCCGCCGCCGCCGCCGAAGGTGTTAAACACTCGGGTGTATTGTAGCAGATCAGAGTCAAAGCTGCGGACGCGTCACGACCGAACACGACGGCTGCAAAACAAAAACACACCTGCGCTTTCAGACGTTTATTTTTATCTCGTCCTGTAGCTTTTTAGACAAAATTGATGTCGCAATTACTGCGATATTACGTTAGGAAGCGCGCCGAGTAGAGCTCTCTGAAACCTCCGAAAGGCGCGGGAAAGTTGACGGCAATTAGCATTAATGCGCTGCAAAAACACTTGGAGGTGCGCGACCACTTGAATTTCAAATGAGGTGTGTGTCGTGTAGTGTGTGTGGGTTTGTGCGTGCTTTCAAAAGTGCCAAGTAAAAATCTTTTAAAGGGGTTTTGTGATGTAAATCCCGGCAAAATCAGGATCACGAATTACCGCGAAACCTCAGGAACCAAACAAACGATCCCAGCTACGCGCTACGTGTCCTCTCACCGCGACCGAGACGTCACAGGACAATAGTCACTCGAACGGTTCTGATAAAAAGCTCCTAGTCTCTGGGAAAGTTGGACTTCTTAAACGCTTTCTCAAGAACCAAAACAAAGATCACATTTATTAAAGATTTTACACGGTGTGTATTTGTGTTTAATATCATTTAAGATTTCCAGGTATTTGGCCAGTTTGACGATTAAAAATCTATTTTAGGCAAAATCTTTGGCTAAAAGTTATTTTTAAAAACATGATTTGTTTATCATTTTATCATTATTTTTACAAAACTTTCTGAAAGCACTTCGTTTATGACATTATTCTAATTATATTAGGTTTTGTACATTAAACTACTAATAATACAACACTGTACAGTAAACACATCACTAATGCTCACCTTCCCAAGCTTTACTTACACGTACATAACATTTAAAAAATGTAAAAAGAAGAAAACTGACATTTTGAAATAATATTTAATATGTGAAATATAAAGTGTGAGACAAACATAAAAATAAGGATAATAATCTATCTGTATCGATGTGATAATTACAGAAATGAACAATTTTTAGAAATAAAGATTATTTAAAGTATTCTTGTTAATGTTACAAGAGAGACACAGAGAGACAGGGAGAGAGTGAGAGAGCAAACAGAGGAGATGAGACAGAGACAGACAGCATGAGCCAGACAGTGAGACAAACAGAGCATGAAACAAAGAGGCAGACGGACAGTGAGAGAGACTGAAAATGAAAAACTGAAAAACAGAATCAAAACAGAGTGTGAGACATGAAGGGAGCACAAGACAGACAGAATGAGACAGACAAAGAGACCAAGAGTGAAACAGACGGAGAGAATGTGTAAGAGACAGATAGAGAGGATGAGACAGTCCGGAATATAATGGGACAGGAAGAGACAGAGACCTACAGTACAGTATGTGAGCAAGACAGACAGGCGGTGGGGTGAGACAGATAGAATGACGGAGGGAGAGAGAATGTAAGAGACAGAGAGAACCACCAATGTGAGACAGAGACAGAGAGACAGAGGTCCAGCTCTAACAGTGTGTAATTAGCATAACAAAAGAGAGGCAGCACTCGAGTCCCTCGCCACTGGGCACCTCATCTCATTACTCGCAGCTGAATAACAATTACCCAGCCTTCTGTGTGTGTGTGTGTGTGTGTGTGTGTGTGTGTGTGTATATAAGAGGGCCTCTGGCACAGCAATAACGCCTTTTCGTTTCGAGTAACACTGTCTAATACAGAACCTGGAAAAAACACACATGCTGGATTGATCTGGCCTTATGGGGACCTTCCACTGACGTAGCGAAGGCAGAGCTAGAGCTGAATAACGCTTCGACTGAACCCGACCTTTCACCCGAATAGTTTCCCTGGTTTGGTTTTCTTTCTTTGCGAAAGGAAAAACAAAACAAAACACACATTTAGTTCTCTGAGGACCGGGTGATTATGAGGACCTTTCGGTCCCCATAATGTTTTAAATACACAAACACAGATGTGTGTGGAAACATGAAATAAGTAATATGTAATAATTCTCATGACTCTAATTCTGGCTCTTGTATGTTTTTACATCATTAAATGTGATGCGCTACACGCCTGAGGAGCAAAAGACGATTCTGCTCCGATGCTCCATGAACAGGGGTTCCTCATGAGAACCGTTAGATCCTTCATTATATCCTCTGTTCTCTCTCCCGATCGCTTTCTTCTCCTCCACAGAGAACTTAACGACACTTCAGTGCCTGAAACGTCCACCACACTCACTACCTGCTTCCTCGCGCTCATCATGCTTTGCTCATTTATCGTCTCACGCCATCGAGGCGACTGACTGAGACGCTCGGCTCGCTAGGAAACACCGCAGACACTCGGCCGTGTGTATACGACCAGCCTGCCGCTCGGCCCTGGATTCTGATTGGTCAGAGCGTGTTGATTATTTTTCTACAAACCACAGGGTTGTAATTATTTATTTATCGTTTATGGAAGGAGTCTCTATGAAGACTGGTCGAGATACTGTGATGTTGAGTTCATATTTATCTAACATAATTACAAATGCAATAGAGGCATCTGATATGGAGAAGAATAAAACACTGTGTGGTGTACTGTTACAGGAAACTCATCAACTATGTATCGGTAACAGTAGCGCCGCCTCTTTTACTCAGACACCATCTCAGACACCCTTTCAGTTTTGTTCACGACTGCTGGCGTGCGTGTTTTCGCCGCCGAATGGCTCGCTGGCACAAAGCTTGTTACGAGTCAAGCTAAAGACATGCAAATCGGTGTCCTAAATATGCCTCAGACGCTTGAATATTCATTGACGCCCCTTCTCCATTCCACTTCCCCCTCCCTCCCTCCCTCCCTGGGTCTTTTGCTTGAACTTGTTCAACTTGCTTTGCATAATTAATTCCATATCTCCTGTTTGGACAGAGAAATTTAATCCGCCAAACATGGAAAGGAAATGAGGTCGGTGTGAACGGAGAAAAAGAAAAACGAACCGAGGATTGAGTGAGCTATGAGAGGAGATAAGGAGTGTAAGACTTCATTAAGTCTGGTGTACAGTTTATCAGGGTTAGGAATGGTTACTATGGTTACTAACCATCCCTACATCCAGGTACGGAACTGATATTCAAATAAAATCTGATATTTATATTAAAACAAGCTTTAAAACAAATCTGAGAAAATTATATTTCTGCAGTTCTGATTATTTACTGAAGTCATCTCTTGAAACAGGAAGTGGTTTGCGGATACCATGTTGAACGTTGATTAAGCTGGATTAGTTAGCAACCATTTGACCCTGCGATAGGAGATGACAGACTGTAGATAACCAAAGTGTTCTGGCCAAGGTTCTGGCCTGTGCAGCTAAAGGGCAGGTGGTATGTCCACTTCCCACACCTATGATTTGTGCAAAAAATAGGTACAGTTTCATAATCGTGGCTTGCCATGGCTCCAACACCCTCTGATGTCATTTGCTAAGAAATAGCAAAGGAATAGTTCTTAAGAAGTGTGACATAGACCTTTGCACTGCATGCTTTTGGGGTTGATGTTGCAGGTCTCCTTGGGTTCCTTTAGGTCTCCTTGGGTTCCTTTAGGTCTCCTTGGGCTACTATATTGGCTACATCTAAGATTAGCTACAACAGACTACAGAAAGCCATCAATTATCATGACAGTCCCGAGAAAAATAGGGTGAACCTATGGCAGACCTACGAGTCATAACTTCACAGCCCATGCCAACAAGCCATGAGTTACTGAGTCACCCAAACACAACCAGGCTAACCCATAGCACTTAGTTATTTACCTGATCAGACTGCTTCAAAGCACTGACACTGGAGACTCCTTCCAACAACAGTTCACCCGAACTATTCAACAGAAAACTTCATGTCAATGACTTAAAAAAATAAATCAATCTGTTTGTGTGGAGCGATAACGTATTAGAACAAGCACGCTAATATAAACATGCGCTACTGCCAGAGCTGTTGTTACGGAGAACTAATCAACAGCTTCTGACCAATCAGAATTCAGAACCCAACAGTGCTGTGGTCCCAGGTGACCCGAGCCGGTCCGTCCATACCGCATGATGTGTGTTTTCCACAATTGTGTCAGGAAACTCTTTTCAACCCTCACTCTGTGGGGATGGATGACAGGTACCTTCCTCTATTCCAGTGCTCTCTTAGATCTTTACATTTCACTCTCTGAGCATCAGACTGATGTTTAGACAGCACAGGATCAGTATCAGGATGACAGTCTTGGATCTGGAAATATTAAAATATTCGACTTAAGAATAAGTAAGGGCTCTCGGTTTAGTTTACCAGCAACAAATGCTAAAGTTGTAGGAAGTTAATTAGTCTTTAAGATCATTGAAGTGATCATTAAAATGATTGTTATTAACTTAAGGCTGATTACCATATACCGGAAACATCCGAAACACTGGAGGCTCTTTATATTAATGGAAAGGATTAAAATTAAAATCTAAACAGATTAAGAACTCACACATTTCCTGATGTATACAATTCAAATCATCAAACAACACATTTACCCCCCAAAACTGGGGTGGGTTGGGTGGGATTTTTCATTTCCATTTATTAACAAAAAATGGAAATAATTCCTAACACCCATGGATTATGAAGAGCTGAAAGTGACAGCGTGGTTAATTTGATTTTAAGCTTGCAAATGAATGCGTTTTTTTTGTTTCCTTTGGCGAAATATAATGAGACATGCATTACATTACAACAGCAAAGCCACCTCATTTAATCATTTCATCAAAGAAGAATTATGGCTGAGGTCATCTAGTGCATGAACATGCTAAGGTATTTGGCTCAAGGAATCCTGGGATTACAAATTAAAACTATCAAATCTGTGCATTTCCAGGACGGACCTGCACCGCAAAACAAATCCGATCTAAGTGAACTCGAGGACAAATCCCCCGCTGTGATATGAGAGCATATGACAGCGGTGTCCTACATTTTCCCTGACCCCATCAGCCTGCATCAGCGGCACACGAACGCTAATAAAGAGTCGGAAACCATCAAAGTCGAAGGAGCATGAGGGACTAAAAACCAAGGCAAATGCAGAAATGATGGGGCCCGGCACAGCGGAGACTCGGCTGATAAAAGGATTAAGTGCTTCAGAGCTTGCTTTGGGGAATAGAGGAAATTTCTGTAAGGGTGGGGGCAGTCGAATGGATGGAGAGACAACCAGTATACTCCTGTGCCTTTCCTTTTCCAAACTGATCGCCTCTCTAGCTTGCGGCGTCTTCACCGTGCTATCAGGCGCCCATGGGGTAAGCTCCTTCTCATACGAAGACGAGTCCTTTCTAGAGGAATAATCGGAATCTCTTTGCCTCTCTCCCTCTCCTAATGCACTAGTCATCTGCCCGGACTAACGTAAGGAGATTATCTTGGCAACGGCAAAGCTGTCATCTAAACTCGTTAATTTAATCCCCTAATCCGACAATAATTGGTGAGTCTGCAACTGAAATTTCGCTGCACGTTTGATATCAAAGGAAAGAATAAGGACTGTCCTGATGGCTCGCTGGATCCGGCCCAGACTAAGAGAGGCTCAGGCCTTAGTGCTGCTGCTAACAGCAGGGGTGATAACCTGTGCTGACTCCAAGGGCTTGAAAATCATCTCCATCCAAAGAGCCTTTTTTTTTTTTTTTTTGATTAGTTATTGACATGGCCCAGGGACACGGCTTTTCAAAGCTGACAATTAGCCATTTGATCCCTGCTCCCTCCTGCCATGGGGCTTTGCAGGGAAACTTCGATGGCAGACGAAGCCTGCGAGGCAAGCTTTTTCAAAGCAGGCTTTTCTTCTCAACGACGGAGCTGTGCATAAAATGATTTAAGAGTGCTTACATTCGAGCTGTTCGAGTCTCTGATTTAAAACCGTGCCCCTTAAAAAAAAAAACGGATTCTTATAAAATGACTAAGTGGTGTGGTGTGTTTTATGCCTATATTTAAAGGGATTTTTGTGGCTACCTTAGCCAAAACATTCTTGTAGTAACAGCAAGAACGTAAAAAGCTACCAGTCCCCAAGTAGAGTAGATTCATCAGTCAGGTGAACATTTCCCAGACTCCTAAACAACTTGCCAGACCCCTTATTTATAGGAGCAGCTTTTCATTATGACTGCAGTGATAAAGGAAAAAAAAATGGTGCAAAGAAAAGCACTATAGACAACCATTACTATAATCATATACTAAAAACCAAGCCAAACTTCCAGACAGTAAATCTTGGCCTGTACCCCCTCACGAAGGGAAAACGGCTACACCATGATGATATTTTGGACACTGTATAGGAAATAAAGCAAGACAGGGGTGGTGTGATTTATTCTGGAAGTGTTTTATTCCCATTATACCACAGCGTATATTTAATCAATGATTACCAGCAAAGTCCTGAAGGCTTGTCGGAATTTAAACTCGCAAGCTGAGCCCTTGTAGCACCTCCTCTTGCCTCATAAGAACTCTGGCCATCTGACTCTGAGTCATCAGACATTATTTTGTGCGAGTGTGTGTATGTACTGGATCTTTTGCTGTAAATCACTCTGGAAGGTCTTGGCGTGTTGCCACGTCTGGTCCATGTCTCTGCAAGCCCACGGCTCGCCAATAATTCTCCTCCTTTTCATGCTCTTTCACTCCCTTCTTCTCTCCAAACGGCTACAGTGTTTGTTCTCTCTCGCTCTTTTCCATCCCATCCTGGCAGGATTAGAGGGGATGTTCTTTAAAAGAAACAAAGCCTTTTAGCCTTCTCTCTCTGCCTCACTCTTTATTTCTGGCTTGACCGCAGCCGATGTTTTCTTTCTGAATGCGTGCATCTGTTTTTACAGTTTCCTTTGATGGGTTTGATGGGTTTTACCCTCCTCCTCCTCCTCCTCCAAAAAAAAAAAAAAAAGATCACAAGTGTTCCCCAGACCTCCTCGATGAGCGTTTCTTATTTCTAGCATTCGGACCTTATTTTTTCAGGCAACTTTTGTTTCCCCTGATGCATTCTGTCAGCGTAATGATTTTTGTATTGTTAAGACAAAAGGCTTGGCGCAGGAGTGCAGTCTTCTGTCTCGCCTTAATTCTGGTTTCCGTCTGCTTGTAGGTTTATGCACCATGACGACGCAATCTGTTGGTATTACAAATATGCTTGGGCCCGGATACAGCTTGATTGCAGATATCCTAATGAAAGCAGCGTTGCAGAAATTGCAACACAGGAACTTTTCCCAAGCTGTAATCCTGTTTGTAAGTGACCGTATCACTGTAAATCCCAGCCTGGTTACGGTTTATTTTCAGTGTCAGTGCTCAAAGCAGGTAAATTCCCCTGCATGTTGTTGTTTAGAGTACCAAAGTGAGCTGTGAATCTGGGTATTTCTCTACCTGAGATACCGCTCAGCGCCAAAGTGAAGCATGAAGGTGGAGTCAGAAATAATACAGATCATTGATTGGTCATGATACCGAGAGTCTTTTCTACTGGACAGTACGGTGATCTCTGGTAGCTGGAGTGTAGTAACAGTTTTACTTACAAATTTTTATTCCCCTTAAGTACAGTTTTTCTTTTTTTATCTGTAATCCAGATAAAATCCACATCTTTCAATGTACACTCAAATCCAAATAGTTGCTGTACCCTCGACCAGGTACACCATGTCTAACTTGGTGCTCAGTCTCCGCTAGAGTGTTTGTGTCTTATAGTCCTGGCCTTTATTTGTATCAAATCGTCTTTTCATCTTTAATCACAGCCAAGGTGTCATAAACTTCGTCATTTACGTTGTCATAAAAGCTTCAACTTTCATGCTAACACCATTATCGATGCTGTTGCTGTCTCTCTGGCATAACTCTATATACTGCATTATATACTCTATATACTCTGTATACACTATACTGTATACTGTAGCTGGACTGCATCACCTGAAAATGGGTATGAAAAGATATTTTGTTTTCAGGAAGTAACAGTCAAACCGTCGGTTTGAGATTGTAACTATGTAACTATCTTGTATATGACCTTTTATTGATGTTACCCCGTGTCAGCTAATCTAGATATACTTGCTAACATGTTTAGACAGAAATACAGAGCTTCAATGTTCCATAAAATGATGGAAAAGTGAAGAGCAGAAGGGCCTAAGAGAGTGTTACAGCCAACCACACACACACACACACACACACACACACACACACACACACACGTTCTCACACAAGCATTTACAGTGTTAACAAAAATGTTTTACAGTTTCCTCCTCAGCTGAGCTCAACACAGCTTTTTCTTCCAACTTGGTCCATAAATCAGCCAGTGATCTGAGACTCTGAGACATTTTAACACATCCTGTACAGCTAAAATTACACACGGGAGAACTGAGAGAGAGAGAGAGAGAGAGAGAGAGAGAGAGAGAGAGATTCCTCCTGACTAGTCCATTTATACCACAGCAATCTGCCAGAGATTATCATTATTATATTCAAGAGCTATGTCATGCCTTTCTCCCCTACTTCATCATGTTTACTGTCTATGAAACGAGTTAGTTCCTGTTCACACTTACGTTCAAGCGGCTTATAAACAGTTATTCCCTCACTAGCCTAGCTAGCCATGCTACTGCGAAACCCGAAAGAAGCGTACGGTCTACCTGTTTCATGGTTAAAACTGGTTACAGCTACACAGAGACTCCTTTACAGAAGGAAAATTAGTTGGAATTTTATATGTTACTTTAGAAATGACTGTATGTAGATCATGTATCAGCTAGTATAAACTGTTGGTGAGAAAATTAATCAACACCGACAAATCAGAGGTCAGCGGTGTTGTGCGGTAAATCCGAATAAAGAAGAAGAAGTCGTCTGAAATGCTGTAAAAATATGTTTAATTGGGATATAATTCTTACAGGCCATTTTTTTTCTTTCCTGCAGCAAACACACTTCAAAATGGCGGAATTTTAAAATCTGAGGTTGAAATATCTTCAGAGAAAAGATAAAGCAGTGCAGGAGAAGACAGTGTAAAAGGTTCTCCCAAGCCTCTCTGATGAATGACTGATTAAAAGTAGGTGAACAAAGCGGAAAGCAAACACTCGTGCAGGTTCCATCCTGTTCTGAAAGTTCCTCGAGAAATGTGGAGCCACCTTATAACAACAAAGTCCACGCTCAAAGACACAAACCTTCAAACGACAGCAGAGGGATCAGGAGACGGAGTGAGTCGACTCTCTGCTTTACACTTCAGCCCGACTGAGGAAGAAGCCGAAGCACACAGGGTCAAAGTTTCGGATTCTTCTGTCTAGACGGCTTTTCATCTCGCCGTGGAGGATTTAGTGTTCCTTCAGGCAAGGAGAAGAACGCAGGATGAAAGGACAGGGGTTTTCCCCAAAGCTGGACTACAGATTAGCGCCTTGCAGGCTCCTCCTGGACCTCCTGCTCCTCTGGAACATGGAGAACCTGGCTAGAAGCTCTGCGTATCTCCACAGAGTGTGTTCATGGCTTACGGCTTGCTGACTAACACACTGGCTCCTGAATATGCAGGTTCACTCGACGCCCAGAGGACGCCCATTATTTATGGTCGGTTCAGCTGAAGGTTGCGTTTGAAGATGTGTGTGTCCTGAAGATAAACTCTTCTAGAAATTACCATCACCACTTTTAAAATTTTGCACAGACAATCACAATCATATAAACACCACCATCGTGATCCGTCAGACCAGGCCACCTTCTTCCATGGCTCTGTGGTCAAGTTCTGTAGGAGCTTGCAGTGGTGGACACGGGTCACCATGGGCTCCCTGATCGTCTACAGATCCTCAGTGTTCTATCAGAGCCAGCGTTCACTCGTCACAGCTCTTCTGACGCCATAAACGCCACCACGGTGGGCGTGTCCCAAACCACTCACCTTATTCACTCCATAGGGCACGTAAACACCATCAGTGTACCCTTTCAAGAGGAGGTTTCAATAAATAAAAAAGGCTAAATAAAAATGGATAAGGAAAAGGAAAAAATAAAAAATGAAACAGACGAGAGGTTGAGTAGCTTGTCAGCGGGGTGGAGGAATAAAAACGTCTCTTATGAATAAGCTGATGAATATTTTAGCTTCTCTCGGCTCGGCTGATCTTAAATCCTAAACTACAGAGAAAACAAACCTTACCAATATGCAAATGTATTTTTTCCTCCCCACATCCCTCTACCCCTCTACCCATCCTCTCTCTCTCTCTCTCTCTCCCCCTTCAGCTGAAGCCATTAGAGCACATTTCCATATAAATTGTTGCGCTGCTAAACAAGCTTGTGTTACTGCAGTGTAAAGTTGATTCGGCGGCGCAGCTGGCTTCTCTGGCTCGCTGTAATTACGCGTGTGTGTGTGTGTGTATGTGTGTGTGGGCGTCGAGTCTCCTGCCTGCTGCACAATCGTCTCGTTACTCATGCAGATCAATTAGCATCCTGTACACACACACACACACACACACACACACACACACGCACACACACACAGAAACAAGGGGATTACGAAGGTGACTGTGATCAGAAACGTGATTTCACACGTCACTCTGGAAATTAGTGCATTTTATTCAGTAGAAATTGTGAACTGTTTGTTAAAGTTTCTCTCTCGGGTTCGTTTCAGCGTCTCTGTTACTGAAACATACATTCAGGAGTGACTTGGGTTAGTAAATAAAAACAAAAATAAACGCCAGGATAAAAAACAAACTTTAAATAAACTGGATAATTAATTATAATGCATTTACATTTTCACCTAATTTAATACATGTTGAGAACAAATTTTTCACAGAGTATTATTTATGGACAAGGAATTTATCCATGTGTGAATATTAATGAGGCTTCATTTGTCTATTCTTGTATTATTTTATTAAAAATGATTTATTTCGCTGAAGTAAACAGGTGTTAATTTACACAGGAGTTCGGTGTTTATATTCGCAGCATAAATTTAGTTCATTATTTTAACATTCTCTGATTTTGTTTTGTTTATAATTTGTTTCTTTTTTTTATTTGGTTACTTAGAAGTTTAAGATCATAAATTTAAATATTGAATTAATATGAATTAGTATTTAAATCATTTTCATCGTTAACAGTTGTTCTGCTTTCAGTGCTTAGTGAATAGGAAACTTTATTTTAATTAAACAAAAAAAGTAAAAATTACCAAGAGCCAAGTATTATTTTTGCATTTATTAATTAATTAATAAAATTGTATATATTTATCCGTCCAGAATAATCAGCCATGTTCAATAAACTTAATATTAACTTTTTTTTTTTTTTTTTACCCTTTTCCTTTTATTTTTTCCCCCCCAATAATGGTCCATAAAATTCAGTAACAAAACAAAGGAACAATTAAATAAATCCATACACTTCATATATAGTGGAATCGTGGGTTGTGAGTAACCCGGTTTGCGAGCGTTCCGCAAGACAAGCAAAAATTTGTAATACATTTTGACTTGAAAAAGGAGCAAGTCCTGATATACGAGTATTAAGTATCATCGAGTATCATGCGCTTCTTCTTTTGACGCCGAGTGTCCAGTGATCACAACTGAGCCAATAGTTCTTCTCTCTCGCGCGCTACAGAATTGTGGGTAATCGTCTCACACTCATATATTTAACATCCGTGTGCGTGTACTGTTTACTATAACACTGTGAAAACGTGTGCGCGTAAAACATCTTTTATTTTGTGTAAAAGTCGTTCTATCACACATACGTGTACTGTTTATTATAACACGTGTAAAACAAAAGCAAGTCTCATTAGAGAGGTTAAAGATCAATTTTCTCTCGCTTTGTCAGACAGCACTGATTCTGTTAGTGTGCGTGCACGCATCACACAAACACACACAAACACTAATGGAAACACTTATCAGGATTTATTTTTACTTTTTTAAAAGGTAAAGTGCAGGTTTTTTTTCTTTTTACTTTATCTTTTTTTTATTTGTTTTATTTATTTTAATGTATTTATCTTTTTGGGCTGTAGAACGAACAATCTGAGTTTTTATTATTTCTTATGGGTGAAATTCACTGATTTACAAGCGACACATTTTTCTCTTTAAAAGGAGAAAGTCAAGCTAACCTCACACAGTTCTCTATTATATAAATGTTGTTGTTTTTTCAGCTGTTTCCGTTGAGGGGTCGCCACAACGGGCTTGGGACCAGAATCTACAGTACTGTTTGGGTTGCCAGATTGGGAACTTTCCCTTTGTTACAAAATTTATTACTGAACGCACATACAGTGTTAAGAGGCCCGGGTTGCCAGATTGGCTGGAAAAAAATAAAGTAAAAAAAAAATACACACTTTGTGAAACCTTAAGTAGAGTCAGATGAATGGATGGACGGAAAAATCTAATGAGTAAATTATTGGATTAATGGATGGACGGTTGGATAAATGGATGAGCAAATGAATAGATGTGTAGATGGAAGGATGGATGGATAGGTAAATGAATAGGATAATAGATGGATGATGGATGGATGGATAAACGGATGCACAAATTAACCGATGAATCAATAGATGAATAGATGGATAGTTTAAAAAACGGATTAAACGTCTGATGGATGAATCGATGGATGGTTGTACAGTTAAATGAATGAATGGTTGGATAGATGCATGGATTGATGGGAAGATGACTGGACAGTGGGCTGATGGGATGGAACAGTGGAGCGCGTCAGAAACATCATGGTCAGATTTACAGTGATTCCAAATAAGTGGCCAGATTGGGAATTTCCCTGTATTGTCCAGCGAAAGCACTCTAACATACAGTTAATTGTAACAAGTTACACTGATGGATGCCACGTGTGTGTGCGTGTGTGTGTGTGTGTGTGTATTAAACGTTTTTAGCAGACAGACATGACAGACATGTGACTCAAACACACAATGAGATGCGTGAAGATAACATTATCTTATGCATGTGTGAAGATAACACGTGTGTGTGTGTTTGCGTGTATGGTTTATTTAGAGAGAATTAATTAACACACCCCTATTAAAACATAGCTTAAAACACTGAGGAAGTGAAGCACAGAGGTTTTCCTTCTACAACCGCAGAGAGAAAACAAAAAGAACAGAGATTTAAATCAGCGTAATTAAACATAACGCAAACGAATTGCGGTAATTAATCGTTAGTAATTAGACGCAGCGTAAAGAACAACATGACTTCAGAGCCGAACACAGAGAGAGAGAGAGAGAGAGAGAGAGAGAGAGAGAGAGAGTAAATGATGGCACTGTGAGGGTTGCCAGATTCAGTCAGTGACATCATCCATGCTGAAGGTCTTGATCATAATAAACTTAATTTAATTAATGCCATAAATAATTGAACTAATATTAACTAACTGCCTATTAAACATGCATACACTGTGTACACATTACACAGAAGGACGTTGTCAGGGTTGCCAGATGCTGCCAGATGTGATACCCATGTATCTATGGGATGTCACGTGACTTTAATTACACTGTAGTTATTTAGTACATTTGTTGCTGATATAAAAACATTAAAAAAATAAATAACAACGAGGTCAGATCTCCTCCCACCAATCAGACTGCTTTAATCCAACTTAATTATTTATGTGGGAGATGGAGAAAAGATAAAACACTGTCTGTGTGTGTGTGTGTGTGTGTGTGTGTGTGTTTGTGTGTGTGTGTAACAGTTTTTGTGAGAACTGCTCAATAATCTTTTCATTTTGATTGATGGAGCTTCTTCACCACCATCTGGCAACCGAGAGATTACATTAATCACAGCCTGAAAGAGTGTGACCAGGAGCAGCGGCCTTCATATCACACACACACACACACACACACACACACACACACACACACACACACTAGATATAAGGAAACAATCGCGAAGACTGACAGGCCGAGGCCACGCCTCCTTCACTGGGTCAGACTCTTCTATTAGATCTGTCTCTTATTTTCTGCCCATCTTTCTGTCTCTATTCCTTTCTGTCCATCTCTCTATCTTCTCTTCTGTCTGTCTCCATTTGTTTCTCATTTCATGTCTGTCAGCCTTTCCATCTGTCACTCATCGTCTTCTCCTGCCTCAACCTTTCTGTCCATCTCTCTTACTCGGTGTCTGTCTCTTTCTCTCCTGTTCTCCTTTCTTCCTTCCCCTGGTTTCTGTCTGTATTACCATGTAGCTGTCCATCTCTCAATGTTTCTCTCAGTCTCACCTCGAATCTCTGTCCCGCCACTTTTTTGTCGCTCTACCTCCATCTCAGTCCTTCTCTCCCCGCTTCTGTCTGTCTGTCCACAATTCCGTTCCATCCTTTAGTTTTTGTCTATTCTTTTTATCTTCTGTCTATCTTCCCTGGTTTCTGTCCGTTTGTCCACGTTTCTGTTCGTCTCCCCCTCGCTTATATCTGGCCACATTTTGGTCTTTCTTTTGGTTTCTGTTCACGTTTGTTTGTTTGTCAATGTTTCTGTCCATCTTACCTTATTTCTGTTAACATTCCCCATTTCTGTCTCCCATTGTTTCTGTACGTTTGTCCACATTTCCGTCTGTCTCCCATCGTTTGTCTGTTTGTCCACGGTTATGTTAGTTTGTCCACATTTCCGTCTAACTCCCATCGTTTCTGTCTGTCCATGTTTATGTTTGTTTGTCCACATTTCAGTTCTGAAGTGTTAGTGAAATACAGTAAAACCTCGGATTCTGAGTAACGCGTTTTGCGAGCGTTCTGCAAGACGAGCAAAGATTATTAATAAATTTTGATTTGGAAAACAAACAAGTCTTGGTTTACCGTGTGTGTGTGTGTAAAACATTTTATTTTGTATTTGTCTTTTTTACCTCAGGTGGTAAGAATGACTCTGGTTATTCACACTAACCAGTCGCTGATTATTTTATAGTACTGGCACGAGTTCATTAACCCCCGGCTCAGATCCTAAAACGTCCCAAAGACGAGGAAGCCAAATCACAGCAGGAAGCATCTCTATCGACGGACTTAATGCCAAATGTTCTGGAGAAGCCAGTGTGGAAACTTGTGCACCATTATAAATGGATTAATGAACCAGAGCTCACTCGTTACTCACCTGCGCCGGAGTCAAAACGGACACTGGCGTGCTGGGAACCAGGCGTCTAAGAGAAAATTAGACAAGGTGTCTGGGTGACACGTCCAACATCCAATACGTCACCAAGAACAGACGCTTATCACCAAAGGAACGGCAGGTTTTACAGCTGCTCTTCTTCCTCGAGCCAGAGCGGGTAAAGGGACGTCGGTAATGACTGTTCATCCAGCAGGCGCCCGTAACCAGCTCTTAATGCAGCGTCAAAGATGTTAACGTCTCTTATAAATAACGCAGAACCTCTTCAGGGTTTGCTGAAGTGACACCATGCTAACACCTTCCGATTAGCTTTCATTTACGGTGAGACGAGTGTAACACCGAAGTATTAATCAACCTCAAGAACTCAGGATTTGAGAAATAGACAAAAGAAAGCGGACTAAAGAGATGCTGAGGAAAAAAAGAAGGAATACAAGAGGACAAATTAGGGATTTAAAAAAAAAAAAAATGCGAATAATGCTAATTAGCAAGGGAACTTTGTGTGCCGCATTGCTAACTGTTCTATTGTGACAATTGAAACAATGCTAGCGTTTCGTAAATGCTCCTGTGCTAACTCTAGTCTGTTAGCCTTTAAAAAAAAAAAAGAAAATTTGAGAAACACATCGCAGATAAACTCTTGTCCTTTCTAGCCCTGCCCACACTTGGTTACTGTTGTTACCAGGCAAGTCGTTATTACTAAAAATGGAGTATAACTATATAAACGTCTAACACCAGGCTTTGTAAATTAAGCTCAGCCAGCTAGCATACTGTAGCTAATACGTCACGGTTAAAAATTCCTTAACACCTGGTTTAAACAAACAAAGAACTTGTTGGCGTTGGCAACTGTACAGCTTGAGCGTAAAGTAGTGCGTGATTTCTGTAGGCCGCTGATCGTAAGGTTTCTCAGCTTCTACAGCATCTCCTGGACATCATGAGACTCTTACAAGCCCCTGGGGATATCGTTGGAAAACCTCTAAAGCTTCTTTAATCAAAGTATTTCTACAGGACATGAACACTACGACAATGAAACAGCCAGGCGGGGAGCGAGATTGGTCGATTTCAGTTGGAACAATGTTGAGAACTTATTTTTTTTCAATCAATAAAAGGTTTTAATCATTTTAGGAAAAGTCCCTGATCTTAATCCGGAGACATATGGAGAAGTGTTAGCCTAGAGAATCAGGGAGAATCAACTAAAAAAGCACAAATCTGAGTGTGTTAGATTCCCGTCTTTCTTCTCTCAGCGTTTCTGACTCCTAAGCACTTGGTCTGCTCGCTCTCAGGCTTCAGCGTCTCCCAGCAGGGCTTCACCTCCTGTCTTTATGGGTTATTCAATTTGGACTTGATTACACCGTGCAGCAGTAATTAGTCCGGAATAAAAAATAAAAAAAAAATCATGGATAACGGGAGAACTCTGCCAGCGCTCTCGGCAGCGACGATGGCTTTTTTACGGGTGGGAGATTTAGAGAAGTAGGAGCTTGGCTCTGCTGAAATTTTAATGATGCCATTAAAAGACAAGAGCTACAGAGCTCACGCTGATTCCTGTCCAGATGCCCAAAGCTTTGTGACATTCCGCACTCTCTTTCTTGCTCTCCTGTTCCCCAAACTACGTTCAAAAAGAAGCCTTTTTTATTTTTTTGCTTCTTTCTCTCCGGAGATTAGGCTGACAAGCCTGACAAGAAGAATGGCGGAAAAAAGCCATTATCCTTAACAGCAGTGGAGAGGAGCAGGGGAAGTGCTGCGGTGTGTTGTTTGCTCGAGGAGAAGCTTAGATAAGAATCTAAGAGCAAAGAAATGCGCTACTAGACATGAGCAGAGAGAAAAAGGTCAGGTTTAATGAAGGGGACTGCTAATGGCCAACATTAGCTCTTACCTTGTGGTCGTATGGGTTGTACGAGTGGAACAGCGCAGACAGCTCCTTGGTTCTTTGTTTTTTCTGTTAGGGGAGAAAAGAATGATTAAATTAAAAAGGATCACTGAATACAAGACTACAAGGAAACACATTATCTTTAGTTAAAACTGTAACAGAACCAGGCCAAAAGAAAATGACTAATGTGGTTAAGGAAAAGAGCAGAAACGCTCAAGGGTTTGAAACGTGAATATCTGCCCACTGAGCGTCTCGCATTTCTTCCCCTGAAACAGCTCAAATGTCCTTTATTTGTAACGAGATGCGAACAAAGCTGATGTATGAAAGCACTTCATTCCATCACTTACAGCAGGCAGAGGGAACGTTATACGCGAGTCTAATTAGAGCAACACATGATGTCATAGAGGTTAGACAGACCTGACAGAAACCTCAATAAGACTGTCCAGAAGCTCTTACCGCCCTGACACACCACGCTAGCACACCACGCTAGACCAGAAACCTCGTCTTTATATTTATAAGGCCTATAAATATTCAAAAACCAAATAAAACTCTTGGTAATCTGATACTGCACACTGCGATCGTTCCTCTTCATTACTATCAACTTCACTGCCAACCAGAGCAAAGAGGTCAGTGCAAAGGGTGTAACTATCTGGGCGAGAAGGGTAACCACCATCAGAGCAAAGGGTGTACCTATCTGGGCGAGAAGCGTACCACCTTCGGAGCAAAGATGCTAACCACTTGGCTAGTAGCAATGAGGCTGAATCACCCAGACTATTAAGGTAATCGTTCGGGTAAACATGTAGGCATGGAGGGAACCCACAAACAGAAAAAAAAAAGGGTAACCAAACGGGTAAGAGGGGAAAAATTTAAAGTTGCGTGAGGACGGTAACCACCTAGATAAGAAAGGCAACAACTTACACACTAAGAGTAACCACCTGGGGGAAATGTGTAACCAGTTGACCAATTACAGTAACAACTTGTTACTAGTGTACACAAATGGGCAACTTGGGTAACCACATGGGTAAGGGAGAAAATTAAATACAATCGGGGCAAGCTAATGATACACAAGAAGCAGGGTAACCTGGTGAGAAGTGTCTTTAACCGGACCAGGAGGCTAAAATATGAAAGAAAGGCAAAACAATCGGATGTTAAAAGGCAATTAGGAAAATCACCTGTCAAAAAAGGCAACCAACAGAGTTAAACACATAAACAAGTAATGTAGCCACTATGGGACCCCTAGGGTAACCACTAGGCACTAATGGTAGTATCAGGGCCTGAGGGGTAGCTAGCTGGGTAGGAACAAAAATCACCTGCCTGAGAGGAGTAACCACCTGGGCAGGAAAGGTAACGGAAAAAGTAGTCGTCAGGGCAGAAGGGTAGGCACTGTAACTAACATTAGCTTTTCACTTTATTGTTATATAATTTGGTTGTTTTAAATGTTTGACCTTTCTTTATGGAAATTATTAAAAAATAAACAAACAAAACAAACCATTAACACAGAATGACTGTAACTCTACCCAGTGAGTGTTACAGGTACTGTTCAGGTGGCGTCATTTATTATTAAAAAACAATAAACATCTTTAAAAAAGATAATGTTATAGCATCATAGCATTGCTCATTGAGTCAGCGATATATATTGAGAATTATTCACATAGGGGAACTTTACCATTAAACCTGCATGTTCTAGATCTGATCAGCTAAGCGATCCAGTGGCAGGAGGCATTCGAGCACTGCGGGGAGCCTTTGGCTGGTAATTTGACTGAGTTCTTACTCTCTCGTCTAACCAGAACACCAGCTGGATAAGGATCGGGCTGAACACGGCCTCGGGGTTTCCCGTCTTCAGCTTAGCCAATGAGCTCCCAGCAGGATTGGCTCGATAAGGCCAGGATTCGGTAGGCGAGGAAGCGCGGGAGAAGGGTGGGAGGGTGCTGGGTAGGGGACGGTTTGGAGCATCACGTATTCCAAATGCAAGCCCTTCAGCCATTTGAGAGGAGAAAAAAAATGAGAGAAAGACTGAGTTGGAGAAAGCTTCCAGATCTAAGACCAAGTCTAAAGAGAATACGCTTGGTTTTCATCAAGGTTGCGTTTCTATATTCAGAAACTTCTAACAGAAAAAAGTGAACCTTGTGACCTTGGGAAATTCAATACTTCAGAGTGTTGAGGCCAAGGCCAAGATCATGCTACTCCTACAGCTGTGAATTAAATATGAAAAAAAAAAAAAAAAATCACCCTGATAATCCTAGGAACTTTTTTTTTTCTTTTATTCGTAGCTATCATTACTGAGTGCAGGAGTGATAGAGTGGTGATAAGCACAGACTGGTGTGGCTCAGGGCACATTAAGTCCAAAATGGCTACTACCTGCACATAATCGCACACATAACAGAAATGGACTAAGGAGTATCAATTTTCATACGGAGGTAATGACATCTTTGCTGTTACTTCCTTACTGCTGAATGTCTCGACCAGTTCGGGCTCTTATTACAATCAAAGCATTATATGTTCCTGGCGCAGGCGAGGGAGGCATTCAGACTTTAAAAAAAAAAAAAAAAAAAAAAACTTTTGTAAAGGTTTGAATCGCAATTTCCATTTCTAATGTGAAACTAGCGGTACTTAGTCCCGGAAAAGTGCACGAGTGATACACGGCACACCACGCCTACCTGACACTACCTCTACTCCACAGTGCACATTTATCACAAACCATACATCCACCACCCCGCTCACCTCCGATGATGCCCATCTGCTCTCTCACAACACAAACATGACGCCTCGTCAGGTGGCAACTAAACGCACCCCTCACCCACCGGCACCAAAAAGTGGCATCCGCGTAATAAAAGGGTGACCTGTCTGAGACTGACAGCCTTGACAGCGGCACGGAGCAGAGAACAGGCGCTGATCATCACAGTCAGGGGCAAATGATCAGACTTTTTATTTCGCCCAGGGCTTCTTGTGTATCATTAGCTCCTCTATGAAGATGCAAATGAAAAGGGTCGTTTCGTGTCGCCCCCTCCCCCGACTGCCTCTATCCATCACGTACACGAGTACGACAAAAACACTGGTGTAATTATGCGCGGGACACCGAGGGCCAGATGCCGTTGAGGTACAGCTGGGCACTCTGCAAAAGGGTGGAACCAACACAAAACACGAGGGCGCTTAAAATCCTACAATTAAACTACTGAATATCTTTACAGCTTAATGAATTAGGGTCACATTTAAGGCCATAATCAAACTCTTAAAGAGGTACGTATCGTGAATCGAGTTAACGATAAAATCGCGTATGCTTAGTGGGGAAACATACTAAATGCACATCGGTACTATAACCGTATGGAATTCCACGCGAAATGACCCAAGGGGCGGAGTTTGTCTGAAAACGAATCGAATGCAATATTAAATACATAAATACGACAATAATTAATTGACTAATTAAGAGTATAATCTACAAAATGAACAACATTGCAGGAGATGCACCTTTTTGTTTTTTACGTGATAACGTGGTTTGAGGTGCTCGCCGGCACGATTTTTTAAAAGGCAGAGTGCATTAAATGACTGGAACAAAAAAATCCTCACGATTTAATTTATTACACAAATCCAACAGCAATAAAAAAAAAAGATAAAAGATCAAACCCTACATCCTGCGCACACTTTATGATTCCATGACCTCGCTGTCACCACGGTGTCAAAACTAAAACGCGAAATAATAGACTGAGCGCTAATTTACACTTTATGCAGTTACTTTACTTAAAGAAAAATCAAGGCGGGGCCAAGGGAAGGTCAACGAGATGACACGTCGCGCTCCGTGCGCTGTTCACGCAGCAAGAACCGACTTAATAACCTGCGACAGGAACATCACGATTGCGCAACCTTAGCGATTCTAACGAGACCTTTAAACCCAGAGGATTTAATTAGACGTGAAGACGTAAAGGGTAACGTGAAAGAAGTGTAATTTGCAGGAGACGTTTCCGTTTATTCCAAAGACAAGAAAAGCTTTGCTCATAAAGGTAGTCAGAACTTTTTATTTTTTTATTTCTATGTCTTGTTATAATAAAAATAATAATATTAACTTCAGGATATGTGAATGAATTCCCCTGAACTCTGGGACATTTACGTGACCTAAACAAGCATCGTATAAAACCCTGGACGCACTCTCGAACACCAAGTGCAGAGCTCGGCGTGCCTCTGTGCTGAAGATAAAACTCTTTTGAAGATCTGGACAAATAGGACATGGCTAAGAAGCTAATCCATAAACAAACGATAAGACGGCGCGGTGCAGAGATAATAAAAGAGCTCACAATCATCAAGGACTGAGAGTAATTAATTACGATAAGAAAGAAAAAAAATCCGGTTAGTCATGTCAAGACAAACGTACGTTAGTGGAAAACTAAATTGTTTAGAACAACTGCAAACTGAAAAGAGTGTTCTTATGTCTGGGTTTAAAAAAAAAAAGATTCAGCAACAAATACAATCGAATAACTACGGAAAAGAAACACGGCTGCAGGGGAAAACACAGAAACATGCTGATGGGAGTTGTCAGACGTGGCGGGTAAAGATGTTGTTTTTCTTTACACTTGACCTCATCCTAGGCTGGCGCGCTTGCCGCAGGATTTGCCCATCTGTCTTGGCGTTGAGACAATTTCGTTTTCGCATGTTAAGTATTCCTTACTGACCTGTTCCACCAACGCTGAGAGGAACGCGGCGTAACTCGGCGGCGGCGGCGGCAGCCCGAGTCTGCTCCTCAGTGTCTCTTGTTTAATTTCCCAGGCCGAAGCCAGCATGGGCGAAGCTGTCGGGGTAAACACCTGTCCATGCGGCAACCAAGATACCGTCCTAATTTATCTCCGCTAACCCGTTTTCTGACACGCTGGGCTAATTATACAGCGGCTTTTATATTTTTATTTTTAGTGAGGTAGGGGTGAAGCAACTCCGAACTTCCGATTGATAATCAGACGTGCCAGTACCACGACACCGTTTACCATCGGGAAGTGGACGGGTCCTGGAGATAAGATGGCCCAAAGGTACCGAGTGCCAGATTGGGCCGGTACATGAGCCTGGCTGGTGCTCATCACTGGGAGTACTCGTTAAACCAAACCAGCTTTTTTTTTTTTTTTTTACAAAAAGCTTAGGACAAAAAAAGCTGAAAAGTGAATGAAGTAGAGATAAAGAACGAGGAACTCTTTAGCCCTTTCACCCATTAAAAAAAAGATACTCGAGCTGAGATTCAGATGTTAAGAGAAACTGGATCATGTGATATCGTAGTTCTCAGTGTTCTGTAAGTCGATGATGAGATGCAGCAGAAGATCCTTCAACACACATTGTTATCGACACTGGAGACTCCTTCCATAAACGTCAACCAAACATCTCTCTACTATTTTTTGTATCCGTATTCATGGAACGTAGATGATATAAACCACAAACACCTTCTGACCAATCAGAATTTATGATTTAGATGAAAAAATTAATTCAGAAATGAAGTTACGTCCCAGCACTAAGAGTGTCTGTAGGAAGGATCACTGAGGGTTTTTCTTATTTTTTTATTTTGGTTTGTTTTTGCAAAGAAATCAGATATGGAGCAGTCGTTTTTAAAACCCGCCGCGCTCTGGATGACGGATGGTCCCGGGGGGTGAGGAGGACATGGGCTGAGATAAAGATCCACTGCTGAAGAAAAGAGAACCGATCGCTCAGCTGGAGCTCCACAGACTGACAAGTGTTTAAAAAGAATAATGGCCGTCGGTGATGTGCTTTCTCAACATGACAAATCAATGGCCGGGTCGGAACGAGCTTCGAGCTCTGTGCAGAAAGACGTAAAACATTTGGACGATGTGGAAAAGAGGTGCGAGAAAACCTGGTGTTTATACTGTAATAACCCAAATAAACATCACACAGTGCTGAGTTATAATGTACACACACAGCTGATTTTAATAGAACTTTATTTTTAGTGTCTAAATGTTTTAGCAAAATGATCATAACCTCTTTTTAAGTGTGTGTGTGTGTGTGTGTGTGTGTGTGTGAGCTATAGAGGAATAGAACGAAGTAAGAAAATTAATCATTCTGAATTCAATACTCTTCATGATCTTCCTTTGAAGCCACTAAATCCCTAAAAAGAAAAAAACCCCGAGCATGTTAACAGCGTGAGACGCTTCACGTCCCTTTCTGACAGAACTGGAGCAGGTTGCTTCACTCTGATGACTCAGTCTTAGTTCTTGGATGTTCAAGGAAAATAAAATCCC
This sequence comes from Clarias gariepinus, assembly GCF_024256425.1. NCBI lineage: Eukaryota > Metazoa > Chordata > Actinopteri > Siluriformes > Clariidae > Clarias > Clarias gariepinus. Next base: position 1,970,344 of record NC_071103.1, on the reverse strand, counting down.
ATCGTGAGGCTTCCCGAGGTTAGCACACACTCTTCAAGGCCTTTCTTTTTCTCTCTTAGTAAACACGAAGCCGTGTTGCTGTACGAGTCCGGGCACGTCTGGACACACATCGCTCCGTCAGTGTGAAGCAGAGAGCGCCGGGTCCACTACTAACCGCTGGTTTAGTTCCTTATAAATGGACTCATCGAATGAAAAAAAAAAAGGCCATCAACATAGTTTGTACCAATTTAGTTAGTTATTTTCCCTAAACAATACATTTCTTGTTAAAATTGCTCTAGTTTTCGCTATTTTATTAAATAATCTACAAGCAATCTGATGAATTAAACATTAAGCGATATCGCACTCGACGTTGTGCTGTTGTACTGAATATCAGCACGGCTTTGATGTGATCGCAGATACTGTATCACGGCTGTGCTGATATTCGTCATAACAGCACGACCTTAAATGTGATACTGCTTTTATGTAACAGTTCCACAAACACTTTGTTATCAACCGATTACAATTAGTTTCTTATTTAAACCAGTTATTCTGCTCCGCCCACACACATCCTTCTGCTTCTGGCAGTTAACAAACAGGAAGTGAAAGTCGTCTTAAACTCTTACAGGTGCTATTGACCCCAAAGGTCAGGCGAATAAAGCATGGAGGTGGTGGACAGTCCTGAGTAATTTATCAGCTTGACTTTATATTTATACCTAATATCAGCTCCGTTACCTTCTGGGTTCCAAAAGCTTTAAGGTGGGGTGTACACTCCCCTGTTCCACACACTGAGTAGTGCCCTTGATCAGGGGTTAGAGAGTGATTTGGGATTCAGCCTCGTGTTAGATACTACTGTAGTTAGCTTTGTAGCTAAGCGTTAGCCGTGACGGTTCAGAGGCGATTCAAAAGGACTTAGAAGTGATTAGTGCAGAGACGGCGTGTTGTTTAAGACGCCATAACGTTATCAGATGTGTGTTCTTACTGAAAGTGCTTCTGTGACTGGGTGTGAATGTGGGTTTAGTCAGACAGCTGCTCTCTCCTCAGTACTGCGGACCGTACAGACCTACTCTCACCCACGCTGAGACACACAGTTAGTGTCATTAACCACTGGACATGTATTAATTTATTAAATACATCTGAATATATAGTTATAGTTTTCTCTAAATTGTTTTTCATAAAATGACACATTTCAAAAGCAATGTCTGATTTTTATTAGTCCATTTTTAACGATTTTTTTATTTATTATTATTTTTCTAATTTTTCATCTAAAATGTCCATTACGATTTTGTGTGTTAAAAACCACACAGACAGAAATGTAGACAGCCAATCAGATTTTATGACCGTAAAGAACACGAGACACAGTGTGAGCGGTGGGCGGAGTCTCTGGTGCTAAGACTGGCAGGTTTGTCCGTCAGCACGTACACTCCATGTGTGTTTGTTTAAGTAAGTGTGGCACTTGGCTGGTTCTGTAACTCCTGAGAAAACAAACTCCTGAAGTGATGAGTGAGGCCTGTCGCGCAGCTCTGCCGTGGAGCCTATACCTGACTGCGTGCCAGCGCTAAAGCCAAAACAAGGAATCTTCCTAATCCTGGAGCTGGAAACGGCTAATGTTTACATTTGTGACGGTGATGCCAAGAGAAACAAACAGACGCAGAAATCTGCTTAGAGCACGCGTGGTGTTCTGTTTAGGGGGATAAAGTGACGGGGAAAAGTTTAACTCGTCACCAAAAATGATTAAATGTCCAGAAACCCAAACCGTTCTGCGTGCACGGTGTTTCGCTTGCACTACAACTAATCCAGAATGTTGCTCTATTTCTTCTACACTTTAGAACGCTCACCACATGGGCCGGGACCTGCTCCATCTTGGCCGCGGGAGTTCCGGGTCGGGGGTAGAACTGGTTGATGAAGAGGCTCGGGAAGCGGTATTTTCTCACGAGCTCCATTGTCTGCTCGAAGTCCTCGTCCGTCTCTCCAGGGAAGCCGCAGATGATGTCGGTGGCGATGGTGATGCCTGGAACCCTGCGAGAAACACAAGACGACATGTGAAGAAACAAAGCTGATAGTTCTATGGGAAAAGAAAGAAAAAAAACACACACACACAACATGGTGTTCTTAATCTTTTTCTGGAATCTCTTCATCAGAAATGGGTTACACACAAGAGATAACCGTGTAACCCCAGATCATCTGGGCTGCAGGAGATAAGCGTATAAATCTGCATGAATAAGAGCAGAGTAGTGGACCTGTTCCACCCCTGCACGGTCTCACTGGGACCGTACCGCAGTCTAGAACCTTATTACCAGCCTCCAACGCCATCGACTGGCCGCGCACATGCTGATTAAATTAGACTTTCTGCTGAGGAATGGCTTCGTCGATTGATTTCCTTTCGCATGTATCCTATTATTATTGATCATCGACCTACGGGAAAGGAAAACAACTTCAAGGCTCGCTCTGAGAAGTCCGATCAACAAAGAGCGATCCGAGAGCAATTTATGCTTCGGGAGGAAAAAAAAAAAAGAAAAGTCAGCCAGCAGTCGATGTGTCTGCGCCCTTTAAGCATTTATTAGCTCATCGACAGCGCTGGTTGCCTCAGCGGGAGTGAAATGTCGCGGCCTTGCGAGCTATATTTACATTTTTACATTACATGCACACACAAGCATGAGAAGGAGAAAAATGAACGCTCGAACTTCACTTTGGACTTAACAAACAAGATAAAATGTTGCACAGGTGGTTGTTTTATAAACAACAATAACAAACAACCCCAACAGAGAGCTAAGAGTTTCTATATTACTACGTCTCTATGTCTATGCTAATTAATTTCCAAACTAGTTTTCAGCAATTTCTCCCAACTTTAATTCATTAGTTCCTTAAAAAAATTCTGAAAGTTCAGAAAATAGTCACTTATCAAACATATATGCACCGGCGCACCTTCTGAGAATGTTTAGTCTCCAGGTCACATGACCGTGATTCTGCTTTCATCTTATTTCCACTCTGTTCGATCGAATTAGCGACCATGCATTACACTTGTATTAATTTAAATTATGGATGAGACTGTCAAGGCTATACATTTGCGCCTCCCACCATCACCCATAATCCCTTGCTCTCGCATTCGTGCATGCCCTTTGATGACGACATCTCACGCTCGTTCTTAATCGCGTTAGTCTTGGCTGCATGTTTTCCCGCAGATAACCTTTGACCTATTGATGAATTCATACCTTCGGGGGAGCATTTATGAATCCTGGACCTTTCTGTTCTAGGAGTTGTTTTTTTTCCCTGAAGGTTAATGAAGACATTAGTGTGGGGTTAAAATTTTTCTTACACTGAGATCTGTACCACCAACAAAACTTAGACAAGCAAGCTCGTTTTTTTTTTCTCCATCGATTTCTTCTACATTTATAAATATAACACTCTGACATAATCTGATCTGTTTGTTCCTCAGACGTCCTTACATCTCTTAAATGATTGAAAAAGATGCTTAGAGAATGGAAGAAGGTAAGGCACGTCCTAATGCACATGCCATTAGTGATCCCCGCTCGACCGAGCGTGGTCAAGGCCACTCGGCGAACGCTTCTTAAAGGTTGTGCTATTTCGAACACAGCGAGGCATGCGGCAATGTCCTGAGACCAATTAGTGAGGCAGGCAGGCTGTCCACAGGGGCTGAGTGCTGGTTGGATAATGTTCACCGTGCCTTGTTAGACTTGTGAGCTCCGAGCCTGAGACAGGCCGAGCTAGGACGTTAGCCTCTGGTGATAACGGTGATACGCTGCATAATGGAGGAAAAAATACCTCATACCAGTTGTCATATAAGAAGAGAACATGTCATGAGTGTGTGGCTGCACAAGGCATCGAGGCTGGCATGCAAGAAAGTTCTTAACGGGAGGGGTTTTGAACTTGCGTGATAGTTATAGTTGTTTGGACTGGTGTGTTTTTTATTGTACCTCAACGGGATTCTCACAAGAATCTGAGTGAGCTTGTGAAAACCCTCCTGTACAGAGTTGAAAAGAAAACCGAAGGACGACCGGCTAAATCAACGGGTTCGAGAGAAAGCCAGGTGCATCCGTGTTCTCGCGTCTCGTTCTCTCAAGAGGAAAGGAATCTATAGCTCATCATGAAGAGGAGGAAAAAAGAGAATGTGATGGAGAGCGAAGGCGAGCAGCTCTCTCTCTCTCTCAAGCTCGAATCCATTACCTTTTCTCCAGCTCTTCAGGCCTCTCGTGAAGAAAGGATTGAAGAGAGGGTGGGGGGAAAAGTGCTAATCAAAAATGATAGACCTGGCAGCTCATCTTGTCCGGTCTCGCAGATGGAGGAGTCTTTAATGCACCGCTGGCTTGTCAGCCATGATTGCACAGCTCCTTGGATGCACCATAATACCGGCGGTTTAAGAGTTATTACAGGACATCTCACACACACGAGTCCATGCACACACACAGCTACAGTACAGCCCGAACCTCACAAGTGCCACCAGGTAGAACCTTTCTTCAAAAAAAAAATGGCTCTGTCTGTCTTTCAGACTTGCACAGTCTGTAATTATGACTGATAAGGTTTCTGTTGTTGAAAAATATAATACAAAAGACATGAAGTGTCAGGAATTCCAAATAATGGAAATGGAAGAACATGAGACTCATTTCTGCGTTATGGCGGACAGGTAATTTTAATGCCACTCCGCGTGTCGCTATGAGCGTACTTGGGTATGTCCTAACGGCTCCTGCTCCATCTGTCAACGAGACATCTCTAAAACCATAGACGTTGCTCCAGTTACACCTCAGCAAGGAAGAAGCAAGTCTGAGAGTTTGGCTCGACCTGACTATCCATCTCGCTCGCTTCCCTGTGCCTCATGGATCAGGTGCTGACCAGCCACCGTGTCCACCATGACACCTTCCTAATTACGGGCGGTTATCTGCTTGCGCTCCTGCCAAAAGCTGTGAAAATTTCACCAGCTCTATCAATAGTTCTTCAGATGAGAAGAGGAACAAGAGAGAACACTTATCCAGAGAAAGAAAGGGTGTGTAGCTCCATTTCATCGACTAATGAACTCCAGCTGAGGCGTCCCCGGTGGACACCTGACTCAAACTCTCCACCATGTTCTCTGGAATTAGGTGTGATGGAAGGGGCGACTCGCCTGACAGCTTCCTGCATCGGGCGCCTCGATCGGGATCAATCACGCTCGCCGTGGATGCAACGAAACACTGAGGAAGGAGTGAATAATTTAAGAGGGCTCGGTCTCAGTGATGAGAAGCAGATCGGTACGCTAGTACGACCAACCGATGAACCGGAGATGAGTTTCAACAGCTTTCACGCTCCTCTTGATCAGTTGTGCTTCGTGCCTGGAGCATTAATTCAGAGCAAAACCAAGAACGCTGCCGTGACAAACGCAGCAATAATGTGAGGTCCAGCGACAAACAAGTGGAAGGGGAAGCAGGTGGAGGAATTTTAGTCCTGTCTGAACCCATCAGTAATCATTTGTTGCATTTGGAAAGATTATTATGATCTCTGTATTTATATTGTACCACAGAATGTTTATAAACTCTAATAAAGTGCTCGCTCATTAACAAATCTAAAATCAAAATGAAACAGAGAGCGAGTTTAAAACTTAAATAAATGTAAAAGAAATGGCACCAAGATGAGCACCACCCAGTCAATCATTAGTAAGGTGGTGGGTAGTGGGCGGGGCTTTGAGATTAATCCCTCTCATGTGCTAGATGACGACTTAATTTTTTGTTGCTGTATTTTATTCCAGTGTCAGTGTGCTATGTAAAGGTTTTTAAGGTCAGAGGAAAGTCCGGGCTGAACATGTTCCTTGCTCCTGCTCGTGCAAGCTGAAACAAAACAGGATTTAAAATCCGTCGCGACTAAAATCTCCCCGTTCCCATTTACACTTTACACCTACCCACACTCGGATTTGCTCGAGCCTAAATCCTTTTAATTAAAACCTGATGGAAGTGGGTGAGCTCAGAATGAGGTTGGCAAGCAAGCTTATGAGTCTGAACGAAATTTATTCGTAAGGGTCCGTGGGGAACGAAGGCGAGGTGCGAGATCTGCCGGAGGTCGGGTTTTTTAATGATGGAGGTGGAATTACCAAATGTTTTCTTTTTTTCCTTCCTTGAGATGACGAGAGGCACGGAGTGACGTTGAGGGGCTGGAGTACTGTAACCCTGCCTGTAACCCCGGGCCCATGCTCAGAGTTCCCTGGTTCCTTAGTTCCAGGTCAGAAAAAGACACTGTTCTATTTGAGGCGGTAATAAAAGATAATGATGTAAAGGGTTACTGTCGTTTTACAGTGATGGGCGCCTGGTGCCAACGAGGGGTTGGGTCTTGTCTCAAAGGGGATAATTACTGGTCTTGATGATATTCTGGATCAGACAGAGTGTCTCATCTGGAGGACCGCGCTGCCCGAGACACACTTCTTCACTTCGAGGAGTGTCGACACCTTATTACCTTCCAAGAGCCTCTGTTACTCCAGAGTCTCTCACTCGGTCTGTCTTTCTTTCCCTCTGTCTTTCCCCAACAGCTTTTATTTTCGAGCGAGTGAGGTTTTTTTTTTTTTTTGTCTTTTCCATTTTCGACAGCCTGTAATGAATTTGCTCAAGGCTCGTTTCAGACAGAGTGACAAGTGGCATGCCACGGAGACTCGTGGTGAAGGAGGCAATTAACGCACTCGAGCCAACTGTTAAGCCTTTCTCGTCATGCCGAAGTGGCTCGAACTTGTTAGAACTCTCGCTAAAATTTGTGTTCCTGTGTCAGTTCGGAGCCGCGGAGCAATTAAACAAAACTCGGAGACGAGTAACGTCATGTGCGAAGTGGCTAAGGTTTGCGCTGTAATAGTTTCACAGCGTTCCCTAAAGTGGTACCGGGATGAAAAGGTTCCTCGTGTTGAACCTAACAACAATTAAATCCTAGGTCCAAAAGCAGCTTGTTACTCGCTACACAGGATTTTAACGCCAGGTTTATTATTTAAACAGATCGCCATGACTCTGCCATACACAAGCCAATATGAGCTCAGTACCAGTGCTTGTGTTGACTATTCCATCAGTTCCAGAACAAAGTCTTGACAAGGATAAGCAAGAGCCTGAGCAGTGGTGTGGCGTGAGGAGGCGCCGTTATGGTTAACGCCTGTTATTCCCTGTTCCTCACTCGCATTTGAGCAGTTGAACACTCGTGTCTCTTGAAGATCTTGAAGTAAGGACGTGAAGTTGCCGCTGCACTTCCGAGACGTGAGGCCGCGCAACTTTTACAGAAAATCTATCGACACCTTCCGACCAATCAAGACGCGGAGTTCGGCAGCGCCGTGTTATCAATGCGAACTACGCCTTCAGCTTGCCAAAAACAAACGTGACATTCCACCCACGCGCTACTCGATACGGCAGGCAGCGCGCGTCGTTCCCGCCGTCCCACCCACGGGCATTAATGAGGTATCAAATGCCACGGAGAGATTAACTCGGGGTCGTTTGAGGACGAGAAAAGGCGGGAGATCTGATGATAGGGACGTTTATTGACCGGAGAATTGATTCAACGTCTGGTTAAGTACACCTATCGCGTCCAACGTAGCCGACACAGATGATGGAGGACATGTGAGCATCACACAGGCCTGGGTTTAGAGGACACTCATAAATTAAGGTTTACTCTAAAGGGAAACGCATTTCTCACTGCTATTAAAATACGAGGCCGGGCCTCAGAGTCAGGCATTCTACACTGACTTTAGCTATTAGCCCAGGAAAGACCTTATTTTAAAAAGAGATTAAAATCTGTAAAGGAGCAAACACTTAAAAACAAACAGGAAAACAGGCAGCAGTGTAGAGTTTTTCTCAGAATGATAAACAGCTTTAAAAAAAAAAAAGAAAAAAAATCTCCTGCCAGCACAGAGGCATCGTTACACAGAACACGTCTTCGGAAAGAATTTTAAGCAGGCGACAGGCCGGTTATTTGGCTCGTGGTGCTTGTTTATCCCACCACTGTTTAAAGGAATGTGTCATGTCAGCGAAAGAGAACAGACGCACAGAGAGAGAGAGAGAGAGAGGGAGAGAGAGAGAGAGAGAGAGAGAGAGAGAGGAGAAAACAGAAGGTCAAGTCTGGAGGCGCCGGACGTGAGTCGAAGTCGTCCACGTTTCCGTTTGGACTCCCGAGACGAGCGCGCTGACGATTTACCGCCAACACGCACAGAACTAAACCGCGCCAGGAGCCATGACATCACTGACAGCACTGCTTACAGTCACATGATCAGGGTTATAAGACGAAGCAGTGAACACCAATGAGAGCAGGGTTAGGGTTAGACAGGTACGGGACAGAGAGGACGCAAACAGACAAACAGTGGAGACAGATCCATGCAACAGAACTGACACACAGATTTATATTCACACAAACATCAGACAAACAGATAGACAGGAGACATAGAAACAGACTGACAGACAGATAGAGACAGATAGACATATGGAAACAGAAATACTGTGAAATGACACAGACAGACAGACAGACAGACAGACAGACAGACAGACAGACAAGAGAAAGAAGTTTTCCAGCGTCACATCATCTTGCAAACTTTGTGATGCTACATTAGTCATAACATCAGGATACACAGCCAAAAAAAAACTTTTGAGTAATCATGCTGTGTGTGCATTCTAACGACACACACACACACACACACACACACACACACACACACACACACACACACACACACACACACAACACACCAGATCCTAGAAAACACATCTACTGTGGAGTTTGGGGATCAGATCACCGTCATGGTGTCGGACACATATTTGAACAGATGTCTTTAAATTACATCTCTCTCCCTACACATTTACTCCTCTGTGTGTGTGTGTGTGTGTGTGTGTGTGTGTGTGTGTGTGTGTGTGTGTGAGAGAGACCAGACTACGGGCATGTTAGGACTCTCAGGGATAGAAGGAAGAGTGAGAAGAGAGAGCAAAAGAAAATGCACTCAGTGACCCTTCAAATACACTCCACATGGTATGGAGAGTGTGTGTGTGTGTGTGTGTGTGTGTGTGTGTGTGTGTGTGTGTGTGTGTGTGTGTGTGCGCACGTGTGCATGCATGTCTGCACAGATTAGCATCACATTAAAGGGATGAGCGTGTTCTCAGTGTGAGGTTCCTTTCCCTCCTCACAGACAGGACGCGCTCACTAATTAAAGCTGCACATCGAGCTGTCGCCCTGCATTACCTGAACCCTGACACAGCTCTGAGTCGGGTTTTGTCGGCCCGGTCCCGGGTCCGTGTTGGTTTTGCCGGCCCGGTCACCGGTATATTTCGGCCCTAGCCCTGTGCCGGTCTTGTCCGGTTCTGCTCCGTGTCAGTGATGTCCTGACTGAACCCAGAGACACAGGCACTGTAATCACTAAAGCTGATCGCTTCGTGAAAAGCCCCGGAGCTTCAGCTTCATTCTCACAGCGCACGCTCCATTAGCCTCGGCCTGGAGACGATTACGGTCTCGCAGCGGTACGACCCGGCCGGATCGTTCCATTAGCTTTCAATTAGCCAAGCTGCTGACCTTCAGACCTCCATCGTGGTGGAAAATGAGGAGTCCTCCGGGCTTCCGTTTAATTTTTATAAGACCCTCAGCACCAGCTGGGTCACGCAACGACACGCCTGGACCAATTCAACATGTTCAGAACACACATCATACAGAAATGTAACCGCTAAATTAGGGTGTGTGACGTGTATGGGGTGAGATTTACGTAATGTGGACGGTTTGTTACGAGAAATCTCTCTTTTCGATTGTATCTTCTGAGTGACATCATGATGCGTGTTCTTGTGTCTAATCTCACTTCAGTCCATCTGATTAAAGGTTTATTAAAACCTCCATCATGTCACACTTATGAACCCCTTTACCCAGCGCCTTCCGGAGCGAGTGTGAGAAGATAAAGCAAAAATGCAGAGGGATGCTGGGACGATGTTTATTTTGTTCCGCCGGTCACGGCTCTGTTCTGCGAGATCAACTTTAAAGCGAGAGTCACGTGTGTTTGTGCGATCTGAATTTCTCCCGTTACTGTATATTTCTTTAAGGATTCCTCACGCAGGACGAGGAAGAAAACCTGCAGCTTTCCCACTCACATGACAGCAAAAAAATAATAATAAAATCACCAAAGTGGGAAAGATCAAGTTATATATTTATATATTTTACATTTTTCTCAGTTTAGCGGCAGGAAGAAAAAAAAACTTGTATGAATTCATCCCATCTTCTGTTGGTCGGATTTAACACTTCTAGCGCTCTGATTGAGTCTTAAATATGCAGACGACGTCTTCCCCGAGATGTAGGGTCTCAAAAAAAAAAACATCCTCGATTAGAGCTGCACGCAATGAATCTCTTTACTCCGTCTTAATCTTAGCATCTCTCTCTCTCTCTCTCTCTACATCAAACTGACTTAAAAAGCCATAAGCAGAACTTTTCACAGATTAAACTGAATGATTTATTTCTCATTACGACCAACAAAAGCCGCCCGCTCGCACGCCTCGTCTGATCACAGGCCGAGGGAGCTCTTTGCTCTGATTAGAAAACCTGATTACCAGGCGAACCCGAGGGGCCTGGTGTGGAGCCGCAGGATTCCAGCGAGTGCTCGTTTTCGCCACTTTATCAGCCGAGTGAAGAGAAATAAACACGGAGCGCTTTACTGCAGCGTTCCAATCAGGACTGCACCGAGCCGGACAGACGGTACGGCGCGGCCTCCTTACAGGAACTCCCAGGGTTTTAGTTCTTCATTTATTTTTTTTTACACTTAATTAGCGTCTCTTTGTTCAAGTCATATGTAATCAACGAGCTATTGTATGAAATCTTGCTCGAGCAGACGACCAAACTCCACATCGAGCCACTCCGCCTCGAGCCACTGTGATGTCTGATGTTAGTTCAAGTGATAGTTTAGACAAATTAAAGGCCACGCCTCCTGGGAATCACAGACACAAAGACCTTCATGAAGACTGAGAGGTATAGAGGCCACGCCTTCCTCAATAGGTAAAGAAGACACATTTTATATTAAGAGTCATAGATACAGATGACACACCTCCTTTGCTAGAACTGATGGATAGACAGGCCACGCCTCCTACACTGAAACTAATAGGTAGCAGGCCACAGCTTCACTTAGAGTGACGGGAGGACCACGCCTCCCACACCAAGTCTGACAGGTATAGAGACTGAGACTGATGGGTAGACAGGCCACGCCTCCTACACCAAGACTGACAGGTATAGAGACTGGGACTGATGGGTAGACAGGCCACGCCTCCTACACCAAGACTGACAGGTATAGAGACTGGGACTGATGGGTAGACAGGCCACGCCTCCTACACCAAGACTGACAGGTATAGAGACTGAGACTGACGGGTAGACAGGCCACGCCTACAGAGAGTCACATGTACAGATGCCATACTTCTTTTACTAGAACTAAAGCACAGAGGTCCCGCCCCCTTTAATGCATTAGCATTGAGGCCACACCTCCATTACCAAAAATGACAAACAGGTCGCTCCAATCAGCTTTATTGGAAATATTAGATACATCTTTCATCAAATGCCATTTTTATATTTAATAACGCAGCAACAATAATAGTTTAAATATATAAATATATATACAGTATATAATGTAAGTTTTAGAAATTATCTAAATATTTTTTATATAGACCTTTTCAGGTAGAACAACGTGTGTGTGTGTGTGGTTGTTTTGACTCTAGCGCAGACGTCTCTCAGGGATGTGTTGTGTAACAGCATGGTGTCTCAGCGTTCCCGCCCTTTTTCCCCCCAGGTACTCGGCTTCCCGCGCCGGTTAGTCACCCTCCATTAGTGCGTGACAAACAACAACACAACTCACACCGGGCCAGGTGGGGGGCGGGGCGGGGGGCGGAGTCTCACACTGGACTTTGATACAGACACAAACGTAAGGTGCTTTTTGTTGGGTTTTAACAAGTTCATCTTTAACCAAATGTAAGAAACACTGCACAGCGCCAGTCGAGTCGGAGTGTAAACCTCTAACACACGAAGGTGGGATGATCAGATCCTCTCCTCAAAACCAGAGAATGTGAAAAAGGGAAAGGAGAGTGTACACTGATCGAAGAGGTTTGCAGATCAGCATGATGAAGCTTCTGGTCCATGGACATCAGAACGTTTTCTTCAGAACGGTTTAATAGAGCTTTTAGCCTTGTCGATGGTTTAGAAGGAGATCAAATGCGATTAGCACGAGCTGGCTACATTTGTTCTTACCTGTATTGTTTCCGACACCGTAATACCGGTGGGCGTTCCCATCTCCCTGAAACACTTACGCGGCTCCTGGCTCGGCGCTAACGCCTCACCTTTACAGATAAGCAGATTAGCGCCAGCGTCGGTTATCAGGGCTAAAAAGAGGGTTTTTGGAGAGACTTCAAGCAGGTCAATCACTCTCACAAACACACACACACACACACACACTTGAATAATCTCAAATCAGGGCAGGAAGTGCACATTCTTTTCTTTTCACCTCTTTTCTTTCCCTGCTTGTTACCTTGGCTGCAGGATGATTCACACCTGTGAAGGTTAGGTCGCGTAGATAACGTTACACTTCAGCAGATCAGCTACACTGAACACACTGACCAACATCCTGTGATTACACTAACCAGACCGCAAGTGAGTGCGGCACGTGGGGCGGAGCGGAATAACTGCTAACGTTTGAGTCATTTTAATTGGATTTATTTATTTTTTTATTAATATAAGCGTTTACGCATCATTTAAAGTAAAAAGAGTTAAAAGTGTTAAAGATAATAATAATCTGCTGATCTTTAATGTATGAAATGTAGTGAATCACAGATGAGAAATGGAAAAAGTAGATCAAAGGATAAAGATGAAGTTTTGTCTTAAAACCACTCCAGCGTGTTAAAATTCACTTATACCACTTCAGCGCTGTTATTTCAGCCAAAGTGAAAATATGAACTAATCCCAGTCAAAATATTCACTTTATCTTTTCTAATTAATATCTATTGGTGCAGGTGTTTGTTTACATTGAGACAGTAGCGCATTAGTAGATTATTTTACAGTAGATTATTAAATCCCACACATAACTGTTCATAACATCACTTTTACTCCACATTTAGATTCACTGATGGTGCAGATTAAACTTCAGACAGAGATCTGAGGACTGCAGGAGATTCAGTAACGTCTAGACAGACATTGTTGTGTGATGCTGCGACAGACAGAAATGGTCCTTTAAGGTGTATGAAACCAAAATATCACTAAGAGTTCTGACCCAATGTACAAGCAGAACCTCTTTTATTGATATGAACATTTGGAATGGAAATGATACCAAATTGTCTCTAAAAATTAGGATCACTAAAGACTTCCAGTGTTTGTGACAAAGCTTCGGAACAACCGCCGTTCCAGGAAGGAATTCCATAATTTGGGACAAACCTGTGAAATCCCAGCTTCCAAGATTTGGTAATAACCAGTCATAAAGTTAAAATTAAAAAGACCAGTCATGATTTCCAGTGTTTGGGACAGAGTGTAAAATATCCGAAGCTTTAGCTAGGAGACATGGGGAATTCCATCATTTCAGACCGAGCCTTGACATTTCCAGTGTTCCAGTGAAACCAGAAAATAGCCAGGAAGGAATTGCATAGACGGAAAATCCCAGATTGTATTTTTCAGACTAATGATGAATTTCAGGGAGTGAGATGATAAGAAGGCTGGCCCGTGTTCTCCTAACATGAAACGACAAAAGTTGTAGTAGATACGGAGATGTAGATTCTGTGATTTTGGGACAGAGCCTTAAAATCCCACGATAAATAAAAAATAGATTAAAAAAACAGCAGTAATTCTAGAATTTAGTAAAAAAGTCAAAAGGCCGGTGAGTTTCTCGAAATGAAGAGAAAAAAAGATTTGATTGTAATATTTGGGACAGAGCCTTAAAATGGCCCTGAAACTCCAGGCTGAAACAAGAACACTAACTAGTGATTAGGGCCGGGGTTCACCAGGGATCACCGTATCATCACCGTATCATCACCGTATCATCACCGTACCCAGGCGCCGAGTCTATTTGTATTGCGAATTTCAAAATTCTTTTTTTACAAATATCCTGATTTTATTTATTGGTAAATAATTCCCTCCAACCATACATTGAACGTTGTTGCTTGCTGTAGTTTAGAGAGCGCCACCTGCAGGGTTATAACGGAACGGCGACATTTCATCACCTAAAATTCAAAAATATGAATTAAAAAAATAATTGAATAAATATTCATTCTGGAGTCCCTACGTGGCGATACATCAATCACGCAGCCGGACTTCTTTAGTCTTACTTTTAAACCAAAGGCTTTACGCGCCGCTATTTTTCTACATGCTTCTCGTCGAGATGTTTGTCTCAACCCTGACAGCGGTTTGTCTTTCTGTAGTCTCGGGGAAACCGGAGCGGCACATCAACCGCAGAAAAGCTTGTTGTATCTCGCAGATCGCACCGTGCTGATGAACGCTCAGGAAGGCAAGAGGTTTTAATTCAAAAGAGAGCGAGGCACGAGCAGACTGAGACTAGCTGTTAATACATACACTTACACACACAGACACAGTGAGTGTGTGTGTCGCTCAGTGGAGGCCTGGAGATTAATGAGCTCTTATTAAAAAGGGAATATGACAGAGAGAGAGAGAGAGAGAGAGAGAGAGAGAGAGAGGATGCGTCTGGAATACGACTGCGCTTAATGAGGTGGAGATGATGCACATGAGCTTCAAGAATATTCAGAAAGGAATGTGTGTGTGTGTGTGTGTGTGTGTGTGTGTGTGTGTGTGTGTGTGTGTCGGCGTAACAACATTCCTTCCTTGGGGCGGTGTTTTGTCTATAAACCCATGATGTCAAAGGGAGAGTGTTGTGTCTCGGTGCAGCTATAAATCCAGAACGTTCGGTCCTGATTCTTGTTTTCTCTCAGAAGAATCACAGGTATGCAACAAAAGAGAGAGAGAGAGAGAGAGAGAGAGAGAGAGAAAAAGCATAAAAACATCAAACCCATTTAGCTCATCATCCAAACATCCAAAGGCCAAGGTTGTGGCGCTCTCTCTAGTCAAGGCTTTATCACCACCGCGCTCCGCAGGGTTTGTCTGGCACGTTCTTTTAATTCCTTTAATGTATTCGACAGACGGATTCACCGGCGCCCCATACGCTCCGCTCCGATCCGATCTACGCGGGTCGATCAAAACAAACACCAACAATTAATTCCTACAGTGCAGGAGCGCTTTTTAGACGTCGATAAAGAGCACTAAACAAGAACGGATCCCTGCACTCCGTCTGCAAGGCGTTCTGGAGCGCGAGCTTACCGTGAATCAAAGAGAGAGATGCGCTACAAAGGTCACGTCCCGAATCGACAGATAGAGTTGAACTACTTCGGCCTGTAGGAGGAGATTTACACCACATGTACCGGCTTTGAACACACATTAGTTTAAGGCTTTGATCTTACTATTCTGAAAAAAAAAACAAAAAAAAAAAAAAACACGGTAACTACCTTTACATGCAGTGTAATAATCGGTCCATAAGCTCGAGTTTATTAAAAAAACATGGTCAAATCATTGATTGATTATGTAATGACTGACTAGAGATCAGAGGAAGCCATGTTGTTTTTCTATTGGTTGATAGTTCTCCTGGAATCATACGAAGGTGGCAAGTTCCAATCCCGTTGTGATAAGTCATCCACAGTCGGGACAGCTGGCTGTATTCTCTGGGAGGGCGGAGCATGCCATGTCCTCCCAGCCAATCAGAGGAATGCTGTAGCAGGAGGTTGAAAACAATGTTGAGGAAGCTTCCCACGTTGGTATCTTGATTACCTTGAGGAATTGAGGTGTCGCAAAAGCAAAAAACAACCAAGATGTCGTGTCCCATCTCCATCGCCCTTTCCCCTTCAGTGACTCGAACAAAACCCAGAGAAACGTGGTGTCCATGTGTTACAAAAAATCGTAAATGCTACGAATAACCCGTGCATGCTAGCACCTCTGCAAATGATGTTTTATTAGGGATTTATGCTCCATTTGAAACCCGAACAACAAAGGTCTCCCCATGAGAGGTTCTTGCGTGCGATGATGTATTAAAAAACGCATTAGTAAAGACACAGCGAGAAGATGAACACAGGAGGGGACATTCGGATGCCAAGGACCTGATGGATAGGTTTCAACACTAGCCCGCTATGTTTTACAAACACACACACACACACACACACACATATATACAGAGACAGAAAGAGAGAGAGAGAGAGAGAGAGAGAGAGAGAGAGAGAGGGCTCACGGACCAGGGCCCCCTTGACTCACTTGACACCTGTAGGAGAAATACAACTCCCCCGTATGTCACACGTTAACGCATGGATAGCACATGAGATAAATCACGTGTGCACCCGAACACACACACACACAGGTAAATGATGCCAATGACACAACAGCGTGTTTTACACGTGCCCCATACTTCCACAGACGTCTCGGTTTGCTGAGTGTTCCTCACCTCCAAGAGACGATGTAACACCGAACTGAAAGCTTTGGACGAGAGACGAGATTCTTTCTCTCTTCTGTCGCACTCGTCTGTTACAGCGGCAATATTTTAACACAATGAGATTTTTAAGGCTATGAAGTCGCCCTTGGCTCCTTTTGTTGCCATTTTTGTTTAATTTAATAACACTGGTGAAAATTAGCACAACGGACATCCGTTACTGGAGCTGAAGGCTGGAGAAAGGAGTCGCACCGTTTCCATAGTAACCTTTGTTTTTTGGTGGTCGGGACGCTTGAAGGAGACGATATCCTCACAGGGACAGATCGCTAGTGAGGCAAATACGCACGCTAGTTACCCATTCTGGCTAGTTACACCGAGCAATAATGACCACAGAAGGCGGGCGGGACGTGATCGTGGTGCGGGAGTCTCCGGGGCCCGGAGCAGCATTTGGCTCGGCAGATGGCCTGTCAAGGAACCACAGGAAGGACCGCATCAGTGCAGAAACAACCAGGAGCAGAGAAGACAGGAACAGTATCAGGGGCTCAGGTGGAGCTGGGGTGGGGGGAAACGAACCAAATCCTGCCTGGAAGTGTGGGTGTGTGCAGATCCGAGACCACCCCGGGATATCTATATAAATAAAAAAAAAAGGTTTTGTCTGGACATTGGGACAGAGCTCTTTCAGTGATATCTTTACGTTTCATTCATCGGGGACCAGAAACCAGTCTCGGCCTGTCTGTCCTTCTGTACGTCTGTCCAGACAGATCTGCCTGAAGTTTAACCTGCACCATAAGTGAAATCTAAATGTGGAGTAAAAGCGATGTTACGATTTTTAGCGATGTGATGAATTTTTACGCATCTTTATCCTTTGATCTACTTTTTCCATTTCTCATCTGTGATTCACTCTCCGATTACCGAACAGGGAGTGTATTTGTCTGAGCACCAAAGAAGGACAACTTAGTGTAAACAAGGCGTAAGATACTCAACCTTACAGAATGGGATTTCTTTGTATTAATAAGTTAGACAGAGAGTTCTGCTGTACAGAGAGACACACAGACATGTACGTGGGCTTCAACCTCAAATCATAATCATAATAATAATAATAATAACATCACTGATTACATTAGAGATCAGATCAGATTATTATTAGATTTACCCTTTTAACTGTTTCTACAAACTCCTTACCCGTCATTGCTGTGTACTGTACTTGCGCCAGTCTAAAATCTTTTGAGACTGGACGACCGTGGAGAAACTCACTCGCACAGGGAAAGTCTCGAGCCAAGATGTCAAAGTCTTCCAAGAAGCCTGAGCTTCTGAGCAAAAAACGATTTAGTGTCTGAAAAACACTCCAGGTCACTGGAGCTGATGAAAAAGGGTCGTATTTACAAAGAGGGCTCGGGACGGAAGTGTCGAGCGAGCACCAGGCTACACAAACACCGAGGCCTGCTGGAGCTCATCCTGGTTCTGATTTCAAACACGGGGTGATGGGGAGGATCTGGGGAACTAAACCAAACAAACACAGGCAGGATTACTGCGCCGCGCTTTCGGCTCGGATCATCACAGGAAGTTGAGGGAGGAATAGTGATGCTCGACTGGCTCTCGAAGGTCAATGCGCCACACTCCTCTCCCGAACTACACTCCCTTCAGGAAATGAGGTCTGAAACCTAAAAAAAGGCTCCAGCTCATAATAAAACCTGTAATAAAAACAGAGAGCTGTCCAGTTTTCCAGAGGTCCACTCGACAAGAGACAGCGAGTTTCTCGCCGGTTAAAGAGCGCCACGCTTGTTTTCACACCGACAAAAACCCACGGGGAAAATATCAAAAGAATTTGTTCAGGGAAACAATATTTACCAGACTTCTCAATCCTGCTAAACCAACATAAGAACCGGCCTGAGTCAACAAAACAGGCAACACAAAGAAAACACGCTGTATAATGCTTAAAGACAAAGAACTGAACTTAGACTCAGGGGGAAACATCTCGGTCCGTCAGGGGAAATCGATAAGTAAAATCCATGAATCACTCCCAGACGGTTTCCTGCACTGACTTATCTTTACTTTTAAGAGTGAAAAGTTTTTCTTGAAGTCTTGGATTCATCCCAAAACTAAAGCATGGACCCTTCCTGGGGTGGAGTTAAAAACTCTCAGGAACGCGACATGACGACGTACCTAGCTGTCAAAAAAACTAAATAATATAGCCACGTCGCGCAGGACATCCATCATTAGTCGTTCCCTCTGTTCTTGTGTCCTTTAAATCCACACGTCCTGGCAGAGGAGGAACGACGTCTGCATGTAAAGGAAACAAGTACTGGAGTGATCGTTTGGAACGGAGGCATCTAAAGAACCGAGGTTTAATGTAAAAACTTTTAAATGTCAGTTTCTGGGAAACTTCCACAGACAAAATGTCAGGTCGGTTTCTTGATGAACTTGACATCTAGTCGAGCACAAGTCCAAAAAAAAAAAAGAAGAAGTACAAGAGAGATGATAAAGAGCACTTAGCTGTGCTTCATCTGGCAGAACTGCTGAGTTCCGCATCCTGATTGGTCAGGAGGTGGTGATTAATTCTCTATAATAGCAGCTCTGATAATGGTGCAGGATTGTATTAATGTCCTCGTTCACAAGTTGAAACAATCTGTTAATTTATTTAACATTTATTAAATATTTATCTCTCCAGTGTCAGTGGGAAAACTGTAACTAGGGGACTACAAAACAAGTAGCGGCTTGTTTTTCATTAATTTTTTAGAAAAGGAAAGAAATGGTATAAAAGAAAGTTAGAACCGGGACACAAGTTTCTTGTTCAGGGATTTTATTAACTTTTGAGACGTTACTGATTTCCTTCAGGATCAATTAAGTATCTATATATCTATAATTGTTTATCTGCCATTAAAAATGACTAAATGGATATGAATTAAATGTAAATTTTTTATTCGTTAGTTCTTGTTCATCTCAGCTATCAAACACAGAACTAATCTGATAAGCATGGTTTTGTTGTTTAATCTCACACAACTGAGCTTGTTGGTTTTTCTACTTAGCCTCTGTAGCTAGTTCAGTGGTAGCTTACTGTGTTAAGGTTCTGAGTTACTAATCAGAAGGTCAGGGGTTCGAGCCTCAGCTCCATCACTGTTGGGTCCTGGACCAAGATCCTTAACGCTGTACCATGTCTGACTGGGACAAGCAAATATGAACATCATTTCACCGTGTTGTGACCGGAACACATTACACTTTAAGAAGTTTCAGATTTAGCTAAGACTCCCACAGGAGCTGCACTACGGGCCAGACAGACGACCGGCGGTGTGAACCTAAGGGTTGTTCGATAGTTCTACACAAAAAACGTTTGATGTAAACCTGAACATGAACTCCTAAAAGCTCCCGCGAAAGCCGAAACCCAACCAAAAGCGCCGGAAAGTCCATCAGTGAAACTAATCTGACGATGTTATCCGCGCGAGCATGTGGGTGGGTTCAGAGCGCCCTCATGGCAGAGGCAGTCTCCCTTCAGTGAGCTTGAGGAAACCCTCATGGTAGCGAGGCTGCACCTGATCTCCCGCCTGAATAAAACACACACTCTGGATATTATTTCCCTCTTTTGCTTTCTGTTACGTTCACGCCCCTCGTGCCATGTGGAAAATGACGGCATGCGCGGCGGCGGTGCGTTGGAGACACGCTGAGCTCAGCGGTGAGGAGTGTTGTCGTTGCTGTAACACCCCGAGGTCGGGGCAGCGGGCAGGAAAAGGTGTCTCTTTCCTCTCAGGAACGATCTCACTCTCTGCGTCAGTTTTTTTTTTTTATTTTTTATCTTTTATTAAAGCCACACTCTCGTGTTTACCCACCTGCGCTGACTGGGCACGGATGACTCAACACCGCACCGCGAGGGCGGGGCTTTACCGCTCTTTCTACGACTGTTTTATTTTGTTTTTTGTTCGCCCCAGCAGATGCTGATACTGTTAAAAGCTCGAGCAACAAGGTCACGCGGGAATGCCCCGGAGCCGAGTCGGCTTCGCCTCGCGCTCTCCTGATTGTTCCCAGGGTTTGGTTACAAACAAGGCACGCATTGTAAAGAAACACACACACACACACACACACACACACACACACACACAGTGACAGACTAAAGCTTTGGAGGGTTTAATAAGCACCATGGGGATTAAAAAACAGCATCAGGAGACGACATGCTCCTAAAGAACAGCATAAAACAACAACAACAACAATCCTGCATTGCTGTTCCGATTCCCCCCCCCCCACCAAAAAAAACAGTTGAGTGATGGCAGAGGTGAAACGGAACACGGATACGTTATACGATAACATTTTCCTAAAAAAGAAAATTAAAAGCAGACAGGATCAGGAGGCGCACGACTTCACTCCAGCTCAAGACCAGACGTCTGACTCATTACTACAAAGTGGCCTGAAAGTCACAATAGAGATATGTTTGGGGTCTTAAAATCACTTTTGAAATTAATACACCCTTTTATTCACATAAATAAATGTAAAATATATAAAATCTACAGAATCGCAGAAAGTGTTTTATTACTTACAAATGACCAATTCATGCATTTGTTCAGTAAAAATCGCTTTAAACTCATCACGTCATGCAACTCATCTTTAAATCGATGTTTTATTGTTTTAAAATTATTTGTTTATAAAATTGTTTAAACAGCCTGATATTTTAGAATCTTGTACAGAAAGGGAGAATGTGTAATGCTGTAAAAAAAAAAAAAACTTGTGCTTGCGGTTATTTTTCCTGAACGTGGCTCCTTTCTTCATATCAAACAAAATTAAACGATGTGAATTAAATTACAGAAATCTAAACAAAAGTTTAACTGCGTCACGCTGCACCGTGCCGAATGATTAAACAAGTGAAAGTTTCTGTAACAACCTGAGCAGCAGCGACCTCATTTCCCCTCTCGTCTGCTCCAATCACTCAGCATCAGCAGTAAAACTAATCACCTCCTGATCATCTGCACCTGTTCCTCACTGGGTCAGGACTTACAGTATGTTCAATTTTTTTTTTTATGATTGAATGATTCACCGTGTGGCTTAACAAACACAACACATTCCTCCAGCTGAGGTACAGGGACGGGACGGGACGGGACGGGACATGATGGAGCCTGGAGAACTGTCCCTCAGGACTAGATTAAAAATATTAACTGCGATATATGAAGTAATGATGGGGGTCAAGACTTTTGCACAGAAGTGTATATAACGTTCAGACAGTAACGTGAGTAGTTTATGTACATCTCAAGATTGTAACTGTTGTCCTGAGCTACGCGTCAAATCAAAAACACTAGAAAGTCAGAAGAGTGCGATAATTATAATTTAATCTCTGACTGTAAAACAGTTACAGCGTTAGCGTCAGGACTGAGACGCGCGTGTGGGACGGTTTACATATACTTTACTGCATAGTGGAACTCCTTCTTTGTATAACTGGGGTCAGAGTGCAGCGTCAGCCATGATACAGCGTCCCTGGAGCAGATACTGTAGGGTTAAGGGCCTCGCTCAAGGGCCCAATGGTGGCAACCTGGTGGAGCTGGGGCTCGAACCACCAACCTTCCGAACAGTAACTCGGTGCCCTCTGAACCACCACCACCACCCCACTGACTTTACGTTGGTATCACGTCACACCATCGGCCTCGGCGGCCATCCGACCAGCGATTAATAACCGAAGACCTGTAGTGCAGACTTTAGGCTGATAAACGTTTAAGCAGCGAACACGCCGACTGCAGGAGCGACGCGACTCACTCCAGGCCGTTAGCTTTGATCCAGCTGTTTAGCCTCTGCGCTATTCAGAGAGACATGAGAACGATGTAATGTAAAACTCAACCTCATAACCCGGCCTCGTAACACACCAAAGATCACATGCTGTGACACACACACACACACACACACACACACACACACAAACTAACACATGAACAAACACAGACACATAAACAGACACAGACACAAACACACACAAACACACACAATCCTGATGAACCACAGGTCTACACGATAAAATTTTGGAAGCTAGTAAAGAAAGAGTATAAAGAAAAGAACTGGAGAAGTCAATAATAAAAAAAATAAAGAATAAATAAGTCAAGGATAATAAAGATATATAAAATAAAAAAGAAATAAAAAAGAAAAAGAAACGAAGGATAAACAGGGAAAAAAGGAAAATGGGCTGGTATCATGAGTTTAGTGATAAAGAGTAAAGAAAAAGAAGAAAAAAAAACTGCAAAGAAAAGTACACAAGTACAAGTGGAAGAAAGTACACAAGGAAACAGGGCAATAAATATAAAATAAACACAGAATATACAGCAAATACAGGAAAAGAAAGGGGAAAAGTAAAACGGGAAAAAGCAAAATAGACAAAATAGGAAAGGAAAAGAAAATAAAGACATTTATTAAAAAGGGAGAAACAAATGAAACGTCCCAGAAACATAAAGAAAAAGGAAACAGGTAACAGAGGTGAAGAAAAGGGGAAAATAAAATACAAGAAATGCAATAAAGAGAGAAGAAAAGGAAGTCGGTGAAGTTTCTCAGGAGATGAATCATCAGCGCACGCACACACACACACACACACACACACACACACACACACACACACACACACACACGTACGTTCCTCAAACTGAGGAGAGGTGAAAAAAATCGAGGTCACCAGGAAACTTTCCCTGTCCACTAGGGAGGGTGTTTTGTGAGGACAGGGTCGGGATGGGGTCGGGTCGGGTCGGGTCAGGACCGGGTCTGAGGGTTCTCATCACGCTCTCAGAACTTTTCATCAGCCATCACTGGCACTGAATGAGGAGGAGCTCTGAGCACAGAACCGAGAGTCAGAGTAGGAATGTAAAGACAGGAAAGTCTCTCTTTCTGCCCCTTTGAAATATGTACACACACACACACACGCACACACACACACACACACACACAGACAGACAGACAGACATGGGTCGAGCGTCCTGCGCGGCCTCCACACTTCTTCTTCAGCTGTTGCTTTAAGACTGATCGCCGATCCTCAGACCAGATTAATGCGAACCCGAGAAGGTTAGTAGGGCCAACGCGCTCGGCACCGCCCGACCTGCGCCATCATAAGTCACGCGAAGCAAAACATGGCCCGTGTAATGCGACTCTCTGCGCAGAGCGGCGCGGCGCGGCCTGATACGCGCGACAGCGCTGACCTTTCAGACGGCGCTCAAGATTTATTCCTGGCCTCGCGGTGCCATTTTCAACATACCTCGAGACTGTAATTATGACAAGTGGCCTGCTGGTACGCTCCCAAAAATGTAGATATCAATTACACAAAGCGTATGAAATTACAGGCAACACACACTCCTCAAGGATGAAGAAAGAAGAAAAAGAAGTAGCCCGAGAACACGTCCGGATCGAGTCCGGAGCCGATGAATGATTCCTCTGTGGGCTGTGATCTACTGCCGCGCCGGGCAACTGAGAATGTAAAGGACCGTAACGGAATCCTCTCGCAGCAGCTCACATCAATCCCCGGACAAAACCCCGGCCCGCCACGCGCCGCCCCGTCCTCCTATTGCCCTTAGAGCGAAATCAGGCACCGGCGGGTGGAGGGGATCTCGTCCAGGAACGCCTGGCGCTGTTTGTGGAGTCGGTCCTCTGCTCTTCTTTCCCTCGAAGCCAAAAGAAAACACGAGTGAGCGGGAGGTCATGAGGAGGACGCCGGGTGAGACAAGCAGGTGCTGCCCTTTGACCCTCGCAATTAACTTAACCAGAAAGGCCTAATAAGATTAACTGCCTCCAATTAAGGCGGAGCCTGACCGAGCAGAGATCACGAGCTCCTGACAGAGCGAGAAAGGCTCAAAATCTCTCGAGTACAAAATCTCTGAAGCGGCGCCGTCTCTGGACACACGGGGCCGAGCGTCTCTCCACCGCACGCGAAATATAACGTCTGCCGTTCAGACAGATACGAGACTGGAACCAACATCCTGGAAGTGACATCACAAATGTGGACCGCAAGAGTAAAGCGAGTAAAGAGAGCGTTAAAAGTTACTGTCGAGTTACTGCGCGATCACGCTTTCATTCAGAGTGTCTTTTATTCGTTTCAAGAAATCCTTAACTGCACGTGCAAAAACCACAACAACAAAAACGCGCGTCAGAAAGAACACAGAAACACGCATCAGGAAGAACACAGAACCACGTGACTGTGACGAGGAAACACCCACTGCACGCGCGGGGACTCACATAGAGACTTTTTATTAAAGAGGAAACAATGACAAAACTGAACTAAATGACAAGAACATAGCGTAAAGGCGTTAATTAGCGCTCCTGCTTACGGCACGCTGCCACCTAGAGGTTAAAGGTGTAGAGGGAAAATAATAACACGTGAATGATCCCATTTATCACTTATGTAGCTCAGGTGCTCATTAACATCTGTGTTAATGTCTATAGCTAGCTTGGACCTACGTCATTACTGCACGTTATTGCTTAGCTTTAGCTTTGCGTCGTTTCCTGAACGAATCTGAGCAGCAGGACTCTGGCGTTAGGAACTCTCTGCTGGGTCATTAAACACTTTTTTTCATATCATTTTCCTTATACAATTTATTTTTTCGCGAACACACACACACTTCCTGTTCGATAGAGTTTCTACACTGAGCCGCGTCGACCCTCTCAGTTACCGTCGGTTGATTTTCTGCGTTGTTGCTCCGTCCTAACTCACTCTGTAAATGTCAGGAGATCATCAGGGAACGAAAGAGAGAAAAGAGATGAAAAGGTGTTACTGCAGGCGTCAGTACAGTGTGTGAGTGAGTGAGTGAGTGTGTGTGAGTGAGTGAGTGTGTGTGTGTGTGTGTGTGTGTGTGAGCTTCACTCCTGCTCATTACACCAGGAACAAATGAGGATCATTAGTGGCGCCGACTTTTATTTGCAACTTTGAGATCAACTGCCGATTGTGTGTGTGTGTGTGTGTGTGTTTGTGTGTGTGTGTGTGTGCGTGTGTGTGTGTGAACTTTATCGTGTAATACTGCAGTACCTCAGTGTGACATAAGGACGGAATTTTACTTGAGATAAGAGAAAGTGATTTAAACAAATTATTTCCTGATTAGCGCGCGGAGCCGAGCGTTAGAGACGAGAGGACGACAAGACAAACACAAAAACAGGACAAGACAAAAAAAAAAAAAAAGAAAATGTCAAAGACGTGAAGGAAGGTAATGTGAGTAAAAGGGAGAAACAAAAAAAGTAAAGCCAACTGAATCGCAAAAAAGGAAAGAAAATAAGAATGAGGAAAAATAAAAAAATTTAAAAAAGAAAATAGAGAAAAAGAAAAAAGAACAGGAAGAAATACATTTAAAAAGGAAACCAAAAGAAGGAAATAAAACAAAGACAAGGCAAAGAAAACAAATAACAACAGAAAAAAAAGAATTAATTAAAGAATAAAGAAAACTAGAGAAGTACATTTTTCGAAGAAAAAAGTAAGTGGTGCTCGCCGCGGCGAAACTCGACTCTGCATATCTCTATGATCATGAGATCCACAGTTACTGTAGGTTCGGAGCTCCTGTGGACGAGACCATAGTCGGGAAAGCAACTGTGAGATTTTCCTAAATCAATAGTGAGAACCTTCGCCATTAGACTGTGTGTCAATGGGGCACATTTGGGCAGGTCTTACGCCCAAAGGGTTCAACTAATACCAGCTTGCTAGCCTCTTCAAATGTGGTAATGAAACTCCTGCTCTGGGCTAGAATCCATCAAAGTTGGTGTCAATGTTAAGACAATAGGAGGCTGTTGGCTGCTTTTTCCCGAGCTCCGCCAGACTGACCAATTTTTCTACTTTTTCGTCCCCTTACGAAGAGTAAACATATAACAGATAAGTATTTCATACTACCTTATAATATATTCACTCGAAACGCGTGTTATATCGTTTTCGTATAAGTTTATATCGTATAAGTTTTAATAGTTTTGCAGCACATCGCTTCTAGCCGGCTTTTCATTAGCATCGCTAGCCCGTTAGCCCGGCTATCACAAGTTTGTTTACGCTCTTTCGCACCGGTTATTTCTATTTTTAGACACCATGTCGGTTGTGTCTCTGCCCCTGTGTGCAGGTGAGGAGACATTGGAGCTGCACTCGGTAGACTTGGAGATGGAGGCCGTGGAGAAGCTGATCCGCGACCTACAGGTGAGGCTGGCCCGGCTACAGCAGCGGAAAGCCACGCTGGAATCGTCGCGGACCGACGCTCACCTGTCCCAGGTAAATTCTCGGCATGAGAATTCTCCGACAACCTCTACTCCGCGTGCTTCTCTGCCCAGGTCCAACGCACCGAGAACGCAGCCTGCCCAGCTTTCCTTCACCCCGGCGCCGGGATACCACGAGGCCTGGAAACTTCAGCAGCGGAAGACGCGCGCCAAGCCCCGGGCGAGGACCTCTCCTCCTCCGCCACCACCCGTCTTCAAGATCTCAACCCGAAACCGCTTCGCTCCTCTCCGCGAGACGGCACACGACGCGCTGGTCATCGGAGACTCCATTGTCCGGCACGTGCGTGCTACCACAGCTAAAGGTAAGGCGTACACGCGCTGTTTACCTGGTGCACGTGTTCTTGATGTTGCTGCACAGGTGCCTGCGGCCCTGAGGAAGAACATTCGAGCTGTGGTTCTCCATGCTGGCACCAACGACATCAGGCTGAGGCAGACGGAGATCCTAAAGAAGGACTTCAGGAGCCTGGTTGAGAAGGTCCGCAGCACATCACCCACGACAAAGATCGTCGTATCTGGACCACTTCCGACATTTCAGAGAGGAATCGAGAGGTTCAGTAGATTATTTGCCTTCAATGAATGGTTACAATCTTGGTGTCAACAACAGAGATTACCCTTTGTTGATAACTGGAATGTTTTCTGGGAGCGTCCTAGGCTCTACCGCACAGATGGCCTGCACCCTAGCAGAGCTGGAGCAGCGGTCCTCTCTGACAACATCTCCAGGACATTACGAACCATCTGACTTGCGGTAAGTCATACCTCAGATTCTTTAGATATCAGCCACAATACAACCCACCATACTAATAGACGCACACACATAGCTTGTACTATAGAAACTGTGTCTATTCCCCGATTAGTGAGAAAAAAGAATAAATTCGTTAAATCCAGCCGAAACAATCTGGTAACCATTAAACCAGAAAAAGCCCAAATAAGTAATCGAAGTCTACCTCTAAAGTTTGGACTTCTCAACATTAGATCCCTTACGCTAAACCAACCGTCTGCTAGCTGCATAGAGTCGTCACTCAGGGTTCACTCTATTGAGACTGTGTCTGTTCCCCGAGCTAAAAACAAATTTAGAAAGACTCAGAAAGTCTGTTTTAGTAATTTAATTAGCATAAAGACCACAAACTTGGATCAGACTGAATGCGCAGCCGGCACCTCTGATCTGAAGCTAGGACTGTTAAATATTAGATCTCTCGCATCTAAAGCAGTTATAGTTAATGAAATTATCACAGATCAGGAGTTTGATATACTCTGTTTAACAGAAACCTGGATTAAACAGGACGAGTATGTAGCTCTAAATGAAGCTAGTCCTCCTGGATACAGCTACATACACCAGCCTCGGTTAACTGGTAGAGGAGGAGGCGTCGCAGTTATTCACAATGATAATTTGACTATTGTACAAAAACACGGACACAAATTTAATTCATTTGAAATTCTTTATAGTAACATAAGTGTATTTAACTATATTAAGTCAGCTCAGTCGATCCCGCTAATTGTCATTTACAGACCTCCAGGGCCGTACTCGGAATTTCTTAGTGAATTTGCAGATTTCCTCTCAAACCTAGTCATTTCTGTAGACAAAGTGTTAATTGCTGGAGATTTTAATATTCATTTTGAAAACCCAGAAGACCCTCTGAGAACTGCATTTATGTCTATACTGGACTCGGTAGGAGTAAATCAGTGTGTAGTAGGACCCACTCATAAAGCAGGTCACACTTTAGATTTAATAATATTATTTGGATTAAGTATAAGAAATTTATTCACAATACCACTATCTGAAGTTATCTCAGATCACTATCTTGTC
Organism: Clarias gariepinus; assembly: GCF_024256425.1. Lineage (NCBI taxonomy): Eukaryota > Metazoa > Chordata > Actinopteri > Siluriformes > Clariidae > Clarias > Clarias gariepinus. Next base: position 1,941,977 of record NC_071103.1, on the reverse strand, counting down.
TCATTGCAAGTGTGTCACAATAATAATGTACACACAGCGCCGCGCTACCGTATGAAACGTACATTCACATCAACTACCAAACAGAGTTTTATCAGTAATCTCCCAGAGTTCCCAACTTCGATTAGATCACCGTCTGACCCCACAGAACTCGATCAGGCGACTGAATATTTAGAGTCGACATTTCGCTATACCTTAGATAATGTAGCTCCAGTCAAAAGAAAAATTATTAGAGATAAAAAACTTGCTCCCTGGTATAACGATCACACGCGCACTTTAAAACAGACCGCTCGGAAATTAGAACGTAAATGGCGTCAAACTAAATTACTAGTATTTCAAATAGCATGGAAGGAGAGCATCCTGAACTATAGAAAAGCTCTTAGTGTAGCTAGATCAACATATCTCTCCACTCTTATAGAAGAAAATAAAAATAATCCTAGATTCTTATTTAATGCTGTAGCCAAATTAACCAGAAATAAGACCACTGCAGAAATCTCCACAACATCATCATGCAATAGTGAGGACTTCATGAACTTTTTTAATAATAAAATTGTAAATATTAGGCATAAAATTGAGGTTTTGAAACCGAACAATGTAATTGATGCAGATGTTAATCTAGCCATGTCAGACCAGAACCTAGAATACTTTACTCCCCTTGAAGAGAATGAACTAATTTCACTCATCTCTTCTTCAAATTCATCAACCTGTATATTAGATCCTGTACCGACACATTTTCTTAAACAGATAGTACCAGCAATAATAGAACCCCTGTTGAGAATAATTAATTCTTCACTCAGCATTGGATATGTTCCAAAATCTTTTAAATTAGCAGTTATCAAACCAATAATTAAGAAACCTGACCTCGACCCCTGTCAGCTGTCCAGTTACAGACCAATATCAAAACTCCCCTTTATCTCTAAGATCCTGGAAAAGATAGTAGCGGAGCAGCTATGCTCATATATACATAGGAATGGCATACATGAACTGTATCAGTCAGGATTTAGGCCTCATCACAGTACAGAGACGGCGCTCGTTAAAGTAGTAAATGACATTCTATTGGCCTCTGATCAGGGTTGTGTAACTATGCTTGTATTACTTGACCTCAGTGCAGCTTTTGACACTGTTGATCACGCTATTCTTCTTCACAGATTAGAAAATGTAGTGGGAATTAAGGGTACAGCCCTCTCCTGGCTCAGATCCTATCTGACCCATCGTTATCAGTATGTAGACTTAAATGATTGATTATTCTGCATGTTCTCTAGTGGAGTTTGGCGTTCCGCAGGGTTCAGTTTTAGGTCCACTGCTTTTTTCCCTTTACATGCTTCCTCTGGGCAACATAATCCGTAAGCATGGTATAAGTTTTCATTGTTATGCTGATGATACACAGTTATATGTCTCAGCAAAACCTGATGAGAAAAAACAGCTTACTAAAATTGAGCAATGTGTGCAGGACATAAGAAATTGGATGCTAACTAACTACCTTCTGCTAAATCCGGATAAGACAGAAGTTCTAGTCATAGGACCGCATACAGCTAGGAGTAAAATTTTAGATCATACCGTAACTTTAGATGGCCTTACTGTTCCATCAAATGCAACAGTGAAAGACCTTGGTGTGATTATTGATTCCAGCCTTTCATTTGAAGCACATGTAGATAATATTACCAGGATAGCATTCTTTCACCTCAGAAATATTGCCAGAATAAGAAATTTATTGTCGCTAAACGACGCAGAAAAACTAGTTCATGCTTTTATCACCTCTAGGTTGGACTATTGTAATGCCTTACTGTCTGGTTGTTCAGCTAGATGCATAAATAAGCTTCAGCTAGTCCAAAATGCAGCAGCGAGAGTCCTCACCAGAACCAGAAGATATGAGCACATCACCCCTATCTTATCTTCACTCCATTGGCTCCCTGTGAAATTTCGCATTGATTTTAAAATACTACTCTTGACATATAAAGCATTAAATGGTCTCGCGCCGCAGTACCTGAGCGAACTGCTAGTGTCTTACGATCCGCCACGCCTACTTCGATCAAAGGATGCAGGCTGCTTGTCAGTACCGCGTATTATGAAAAATACAGCTGGGGGCAGAGCTTTTTCTTACAAAGCCCCAAAGTTATGGAATAGTCTTCCAAATAGTGTTCGGGACTCAGACACAGTCTCAGTGTTTAAGTCCAGGCTAAAAACCTATTTATTTAGCCGAGCATTTTTATAAATAGATTAGCCTTAGGTAAAGGAGCAGATCTGGGGGACTCATGGACGTAGAGTATTATGGTAAACTGGTATGTTTGGATGCTGTCTTCCTCACTCTCATTGATCACTCAGGTTTGCTGACGGTGAGGTGATTGTTTGCTTTACATGTCAGGAAGCCCTCATGTTTGTGTTTCCTTCTGGCTCCTCCCTTTTAGTTATGCTGTCATAGTTAGTCCTGCCGGAGTCTCTGCTTGCACGCTACATTTAATATACATTCATATTATACATTGTGTGACTGTGACCATACCTAACTGCCATCTCTCCTCTTCTTCTTTTTCCCCCCCTCTTTCTTTTTCCTCTCTCCTCCTGTCCCCCCCTTTCACTCTTTCTCTCTCTCTCTGTCGAGCTACACATGTCGTTCCTGAGCTGCCAGTGATCCAGACTCCCTCTGCCCTCCGGACCTGTCTGACCCATCCTGGTGCCCCGCTTCTGGCTGAAGATCTCGTCACATGGATGCCCCGTGTGTCTCTCTGGGATGCGTCTGGTGTCTGGGAATGATTCTCTCTACCTAGAAAATGGTTCTGGCCTTGACTGGTGTTGGCAACTGTTTCTCTGGGGACTTGACAGTTCGATAGTTCATGACTGGAACTTCTTACAAGTCTACCTGGGTCTTCAATAACTACCTGGACTCCATATTAACATCAATTAACATCAGCTATTATAGCTGAACTGCCTCCCACCCTACACACTGTATAAATGCAGATCATTTACTGCTTTTTGTTTCACCCAAATGAGGATGGGTTCCCTGTTGAGTCTGGTTCCTCTCAAGGTTTCTTCCTCTTACCATCTCAGGGAGTTTTTCCTTGCCACTGTCGCCCTCGGCTTGCTCACCAGGGACAAGCTGACCATTTTGATTCATACAAATTCACATTTCATACAAACCTAAATAATTCTTTTGACTATGTAAAGCTGCTTTGCGGCAATGAAAATTGCTAAAAGCGCTATACAAATAAAATTGAATTGAATTGAATAGGATTTTTTGGGGCAGTTAATTGCCCCTTGCAGGCACCCCATAGCACCCCGTTCCCGAATGAGCCGCACAATTTGACACCTCTTTCATGGGTCTATGACGAACGGTACTGTTATCGTTACTCGCCAAAATCCCCATTATAAGTCAATGGAGCAAATTGGGCGCCTCTTGCCCCCGGGGGTAAAACCTATACCCTTATACCCTCCTGCGGGGTATCTTCAGAAACAGCTTGCAAGCCTCTTCAAATGTGGTAATATTGAAATTTCTATCAAATTCTCGCTCTGCACTTTAATCCATCAAAGTTGGTCTCAGTGTTAGGGCTGTGGGGGCAATTTACTGCCCGCCCCTCCCAAAAGTCTTAGCACCCCAATCCCGAATAAGCCACACGATTTGACATCTCTTTCATGGGTCTACGACAAACGATACTCTTGTAGTTATGCGCCAAATTCTACATTATATATCAATGGGACAAATTCGGGCACCTTTTCTGCCCCGGGGGCAAAACGTATACCCTCTTGCGGGGTGAGTTCCAGCACAGCTGGCAAGCCTCTTTAAATGTGGTGAATTTTATCTTCCTTCCTTCTTGCTCTGAGCTAGAATCTGTCAAAGTTGGTCTCAATGTTAAGTCTATGGGATTTTTTTTAAATAGACCTCTTAGAAAAGTTATAGCACCCCATCGACACCTCACTCATGGGTCTACGACAAACGGTGCGGGACGAGTTACACACCGAACTTTTGTACGCAGGAAGAAAAAGAAAAAAATAATAAGACTGTGAGATAATAGTAGAAACTTTGCTTCACAAGCACCAATAATTACTGACATTAAAGAGTGAAGGGAAAATAATAAAACACAAAAAACTATCTGGTTCATAAGATCATGAGCGAAGGTGTTTTGTTTTTTAAAGTAAAATAAAATAAAGAAATGTGGAAAATGAAAGAATATAAAAAAAAAGCAACTGGAATGAGAGGAATAAAAAAAACAGCTGAGGGAAAAAGAAGAAGAAAAGCAGGTGAGAGGACGAGGATGAGGACGAGGATGAGGATGAGGAGGTGACAGTGATGAAGACGCGGCAGGGTTGGTTTCTCTCTTGTAAAAAAAACAGATAAAATAAATAAAAAGAGAGAAACAGTCAGGGTGCCAATACTATAGTCACAGCAATGATATGAAAAGAGCAGCGCACACACACACACACACACACACACACACACACACACATTTATATATATATATATAAGGCTTTAGGCGACGAAAAAAACGAA